>NC_138295.1:92560000-92582500 GCF_965601325.2 Salmo salar
GGGAGAGAATGGTAGATGTAGGAGGAGGAGAGAGAGAGAGATGGAGGGAGAGAATGGTAGATGTAGGAGGAGGAGAGAGAGAGAGATGGAGGGAGAGAATGGTAGATGGAGGAGAGGTATTCAGAGAAGTGTTGGTTGCTTTCCTATTGCGTCAGTCCACAATAACACGACGGTGAGATGTCTGTCAGAGGGGATGTACATGCCTTTTCCTGTTGACGTTATAAACACTTGGTCTCTGCTCAGTACCTACACACCACAGCTGCATGGCCATGTTAACAGGGCCCGCACCACCTGCCTCCTCTCTCCTTCCCTCTCTCCTCCTCTTCACTCTGTCTCTCGCTCTCTCTGTCACAGTCATCAGCATATTCAGTCTCTCACACACACACACACACACCACACACACACACACACACACACACACACAACACACACACACACCGTCTTTCACTGACTCTAGCTGTAAATAATCCCAATTAACGCTTGACCTCACTCTGAAAGACGGAGAGAAAGAGGCTAATTTCTCTACTTTTCTTTGCCAAAAAGCCCAAGAGAAATGTCACTGCCTCTACTTCTTCCTCAAACAGGAATATCACTGCCTCTACTTCTTCCTCAAAGAGGAATATCACTGCCTCTACTTCTTCCTCAAACAGGAATATCACTGCCTCTACTTCTTCCTCAAAGAGGAATGTCACTGCCTCTACTTCTTCCTCAAACAGGAATATCACTGCCTCTACTTCTTCCCCAAAGAGGAATGTCACTGCCTCTACTTCTTCCTCAAAGAGGAATGTCACTGCCTCTACTTCTTCCTCAAAGAGGAATATCACTGCCTCTACTTCTTCTTCAAAGAGGATTGTCACTGCCTCTACTTCTTCTTCAAAGAGGAATATCACTGCCTCTACTTCTTCCTCAAAGAGGAATATCACTGCCTCTACTTCTTCCTCAAAGAGGAATATCACTGCCTCTACTTCTTCCTCAAAGAGGAATATCACTGCCTCTACTTCTTCCTCAAAGAGGAATATCACTGCCTCTACTTCTTCCTCAAAGAGGAATATCACTCCCTCTACTTCTTCCTCAGAGGAATATCACTGCCTCTACTTCTTCCTCAAAGAGGAATGTCACTGCCTCTACTTCTTCCTCAGAGGAATGTCACTGCCTCTACTTCTTCCTCAAAGAGGAATATCACTGCCTCTACTTCTTCCTCAAAGAGGAATATCACTGCCTCTACTTCTTCCTCAAAGAGGAATGTCACTGCCTCTACTTCTTCCTCAGAGGAATGTCACTGCCTCTACTTCTTCCTCAAAGAGGAATATCACTGCCTCTACTTCTTCCTCAAAGAGGAATATCACTGCCTCTACTTCTTCCTCAAAGAGGAATATCACTCCCTCTACTTCTTCCTCAGAGGAATATCACTGCCTCTACTTCTTCCTCAAAGAGGAATGTCACTGCCTCTACTTCTTCCTCAGAGGAATGTCACTGCCTCTACTTCTTCCTCAAAGAGGAATATCACTGCCTCTACTTCTTCCTCAAAGAGGAATGTCACTGCCTCTACTTCTTCCTCAAAGAGGAATATCACTGCCTCTACATCTTCCTAAAATATAATATCACTGCCTCTACTTCTTCCTCAAAGAGGAATATCACTGCTTCTACTTCTTCCTCAAAGAGGAATGTCACTGCCTCTACTTCTTCCCCAAAGAGGAATGTCACTGCCTCTACTTTTTCCTCAAAGAGGAATGTCACTGCCTCTACTTCTTCCTCAAAGAGGAATATCACTGCCTCTACTTCTTCCTCAAAGAGGTATGTCACTGCCTCTACTTCTTCCTCAAAGAGGAATATCACTGCCTCTACTTCTTCCTCAAAGAGGAATATCACTCCCTCTACTTCTTCCTCAGAGGAATATCACTGCCTCTACTTCTTCCTCAAAGAGGAATGTCACTGCCTCTACTTCTTCCTCAGAGGAATGTCACTGCCTCTACTTCTTCCTCAAAGAGGAATATCACTGCCTCTACTTCTTCCTCAAAGAGGAATATCACTGCCTCTACTTCTTCCTCAAAGAGGAATGTCACTGCCTCTACTTCTTCCTCAGAGGAATGTCACTGCCTCTACTTCTTCCTCAAAGAGGAATATCACTGCCTCTACTTCTTCCTCAAAGAGGAATATCACTGCCTCTACTTCTTCCTCAAAGAGGAATATCACTCCCTCTACTTCTTCCTCAGAGGAATATCACTGCCTCTACTTCTTCCTCAAAGAGGAATGTCACTGCCTCTACTTCTTCCTCAGAGGAATGTCACTGCCTCTACTTCTTCCTCAAAGAGGAATATCACTGCCTCTACTTCTTCCTCAAAGAGGAATGTCACTGCCTCTACTTCTTCCTCAAAGAGGAATATCACTGCCTCTACATCTTCCTAAAATATAATATCACTGCCTCTACTTCTTCCTCAAAGAGGAATATCACTGCTTCTACTTCTTCCTCAAAGAGGAATGTCACTGCCTCTACTTCTTCCCCAAAGAGGAATGTCACTGCCTCTACTTCTTCCTCAAAGAGGAATGTCACTGCCTCTACTTCTTCCTCAAAGAGGAATATCACTGCCTCTACTTCTTCCTCAAAGAGGTATGTCACTGCCTCTACTTCTTCCTCAAAGAGGAATGTCACTGCCTCTACTTCTTCCTCAAACAGGAATATCACTGCCTCTACATCTTCCTAAAATATAATATCACTGCCTCTACTTCTTCCTAAAATATAATATCACTGCCTCTACTGCTTCCTCAAACAGGAGGAGCCATTATGGGGCTACTTAGACGTACTGTCAAAAGAACGGAGGTGTTTAGTTAGTGTGGGTGGAGACAGGTTGATGTAATAGTTGGTAATTGGTGTGGGTGTTTGGTGCTCACAGTTTTTTCCTCAACATGTTTTTACACACACACACACACACACACACACACACACACACACACACACACACACACACACACACACACACACACACACACACACACACACACACACACACACACACACACATACATACATACATACATACATACATACGTACATATATATATATATATCTGTCATTGTGTCTGAGCCTTGTGCCTAAAGCAAACTAGGCCACTATTGCCCACTGACTGCTAGTGTTGCTGGTGCATTTCAACATCCATACTATCTTCCAACAGTGTGTGTGTGTGTGTGTGTGTGTGCGCGCGCCCACGCAGCCAAGACTAATTATTGTTTTTGATGAGTTTCTCACATCTCTCTGGCTTTCTGAAAGTTTCAACAATAAGGATGACAAGTGGTAAGTGATACAATTAAAACTAAAGTAAAACACATAAACTCACTTCCTGCATATAGCTGCACTTCCTGTACTGATTGACAGGGATATTACAGTCACAGGATTGATAGGACCAGGTGTTGATGTGAAAGATGTTAATTATGAAGTGAATAATCCCGTTTGTTAATGATGGTAGGAGTTACAGGCGTATTGTAACAGATGAGGTGATGCTACGAGCTTCATTCCAAACTGTATCTGTAACAGAGGTGGTTTCAGCGAGCTCAAAATCTAATTGAATTGTTATTTCTCCCACAAACCTAATGCAACAGGTGTAAGAACTTACAGTGAAATGCTGACTTACCAGCCCTTAACCAACAATGCAGTTTTAAGGAAAATAAGAGTTAAGAAATATTTACTAAATAAAGTAAACCAAAATCAAAAAGTAACAATAGAATAACAATAACGAGGCTAAATGCAGGACGTACCAGTACCCAATCAATGTGCGCCGAGGTACAACGTTAGTCAAGGTCATTTCAATCACATCAAATCAAATGTTATTTGTCACATGCGCAAAATGCTTACTTACACGCCCTTAACCAACAATGCAGTTAAAGAAATAGAGTTAAGAAAATATTTACTAAATAAATTAAAGTAAAATAATTTGTATAAAAAAAATAACACAATAAAATAACAATAACGAGGCTATATACAGGGGGTACCGGTACCAAGTCAATGTGAGGGGGTACAGGTTAGTGGAGGTCATCTGTACTTGTAGGTAGGGGTAAAGTGACTATGTATAGATAATAAACAGTAAGGGGTACAGGTTAGTGGAGGTCATCTGTACTTGTAGGTAGGGGTAAAGTGACTATGTATAGATAATAAACAGTAAGGGGTACAGGTTAGTGGAGGTAATATGTACATGTAGGTAGGGGTAAAGTGACTATGTATAGATAATAAACAGTAAGGGGTACAGGTTAGTGGAGGTAATCTGTACATGTAGGTAGGGGTAAAGTGACTATGTATAGATAATAAACAGTAAGGGGTACAGGTTAGTGGAGGTAAATCTGTACATGTAGGTAGGGGTAAAGTGACTATGTATAGATAATAAACAGTAAGGGGTACAGGTTAGTGGAGGTAATCTGTACATGTAGGTAGGGGTAAAGTGACTATGTATAGATAATAAACAGTAAGGGGTACAGGTTAGTGGAGGTAATCTGTACATGTAGGTAGGGGTAAAGTGACTATGTATAGATAATAAACAGTAAGGGGTACAGGTTAGTGGAGGTAATCTGTACATGTAGGTAGGGGTAAAGTGACTATGTATAGATAATAAACAGTAAGGGGTACAGGTTAGTTGAGGTAATATGTACTTGTAGGTAGGGGTAAAGTGACTATGTATAGATAATAAACAGTAAGGGGTACAGGTTAGTGGAGGTCATTTTGTACTTGTAGGTAGGGGTAAAGTGACTATGTATAGATAATAAACAGTAAGGGGTTACAGGTTAGTGGAGGTAATTTGTACTTGTAGGTAGGGGTAAAGTGACTATGTATAGATAATAAACAGTAAGGGGTACAGGTTAGTGGAGGTAATCTGTACATGTAGGTAGGGGTAAAGTGACTATGTATAGATAATAAACAGTAAGGGGTTACAGGTTAGTGGAGGTAATTTGTACTTGTAGGTAGGGGTAAAGTGACTATGTATAGATAATAAACAGTAAGGGGGGGTACAGGTTAGTGGAGGTAATCTGTACATGTAGGTAGGGGTAAAGTGACTATGTATAGATAATAAACAGTAAGGGGTTACAGGTTAGTGGAGGTCATCTGTACATGTAGGTAGGGGTAAAGTGACTATGTATAGATAATAAACAGTAAGGGGTACAGGTTAGTGGAGGTCATTTGTACATGTAGGTAGGGGTAAAGTGACTATGTATAGATAATAAACAGTAAGGGGTACAGGTTAGTGGAGGTAATATGTACATGTAGGTAGGGGTAAAGTGGACTATGTATAGATAATAAACAGTAAGGGGTACAGGTTAGTGGAGGTAATATGTACATGTAGGTAGGGGTAAAGTGACTATGTATAGATAATAAACAGTAAGGGGGGTACAGGTTAGTGGAGGTAATCTGTACATGTAGGTAGGGGTAAAGTGACTATGCAAAGAATTCAATGTGGTCTGTTCTCAGCCACTGATTCTGGAATATCAGTATGTTTCTGATCCACAGAACTATGATTCCACTAAGGTCAACATCACTAAGGTCAACATCACTAAGGTCAACATCACTAAGGTCAACATCATTAAGGTCAACATCACTAAGGTCAACATCACCAAGGTCAACATCACCAAGGTCAACATCAGTAAGGTCAACATCACTAAGGTCAACATCACCAAGGTCAACATCACCAAGGTCAACATCACTAAGGTCAACATCACCAAGGTCAACATCAGTAAGGTCAACATCACCAAGGTCAACATCACTAAGGTCAACATCACCAAGGTCAACATCAGTAAGGTCAACATCATTAAGGTCAACATCACTAAGGTCAACATCACTAAGGTCAACATCAGTAAGGTCAACATCACTAAGGTCAACATCACTCCGGGCCTCAGTCTTCCAGATACAATGAGTGCACAAAACACTAAGAACACCTTAGTAATATTGAGTTTGTTCTCAGAACAGCCTCAATTCGTTGGGGGTATTGGACTCTACAAGGTGTTGAAAGCGTTCCACAGGGATGCTGGCCCATGTTGACTCCAGTGCTTCCCACAGTTGTGTCAAGTTGACTGGATGTCCTTTGGGTGGTGGACAATTCTTGATATACACGAGAAACTGTTGAGCGTGAAAAACCCAGCAGCGTTTGCAGTTCTTGACACAAACCGGTGCCCCTGGCACCTACTACCATACCCCGTTCAAAGGCCCTTAAATCTATTGTCTTTCCCATTCACCCCCTGAATGGAACACATACACAATCCATGTCTCAATTGTCTCAAGGCTTAAAAATCCTTCTTTAACCTGTCCTCCTCCCCTTAACCTGTCTCCTCCCCTTAACCTGTCTCCTCCCCTTAACCTGTCTCCTCCCCTTAACCTGTCTCCTCCCCTTAACCTGTCTCCTCCCCTTAACCTGTCTCCTCCCCTTAACCTGTCTCCTCCCTTAACCTGTCTCCTCCCTTAACCTGTCTCCTCCCCTTAACCTGTCTCCTCCCTTAACCTGTCTCCTCCCCTTAACCTGTCTCCTCCCCTTAACCTGTCTCCTCCCCTTAACCTGTCTCCTCCCCTTAACCTGTCTCCTCCCCTTAACCTGTCTCCTCCCCTTAACCTGTCTCCTCCCCTTCATCTGCACTGATTGAAGTGGATTTAACAACTGACATCAATAAGGGATCATATCTTTCACCTGGATTCACCTGGTCAGTCTATGTCATGGAAAGAGCAGGTGTTCTTAATGTTTTGTGCACTCAGTGTATAGAGCACAGCAGGAGAGTGTGATCACTACAAACACCTGGGAATCAGTTGGTTTAGTAAGATACTACACTCTTAGAAAAAAGGGTGCTATTTAAAAGGGTTCTTCAACTGTCCCCGTAGGAGAACCCTTTGAAGAACCCCTTTCGGTCCCAGGTAGAAAGAACCATTTTGGTTACATAAAGAAACCAAAAACGCTTCCACCTGGACCCAAAACAAAGGGTTCTCCTATGGGGACAGCTGAAGAATCGTTTTGGATTTTTTTTTCCCAAGAGTGTACCCTCTAATAACAACAAGTTCTCACAGTCTCACTGCAGAATTAGACGTTAATCCACGTTCTCCAAACGTCAGATTTCAAAGTTACTTCAAATGTCAAAATTCAAAGTCTTTTTTTGTATCTTCTGCTGATCTGCTCAATTTTTACAAACATCACATTTCAAGTAAAATATTAAGTTTAGACTCTCATTCTGAATGGTTAAGGTAAGGGTTAAGGTTTTGTCTAGGGTTAAAACCAAATATTTAAAAAACTGTGTCCATGACTGGGATTGAACACACAACCTTCTGATCCAGAGACATGTATTCCACCCATCCACAACCACCTGATAAACCCTACCTTACTTGATGCCCCTACTTGATGGTAATAGCGCTCCCTGTTGCCCCCTAGTGGCCGGTTGGAAGGCATTTTCCGACGTCTTCAGGATGTGGGATAGACGTCCAATTTCGAAGTCAATCTTGAACGACCTGGCTGCTAACAAAGTGCTGCTCCTCAAACGTATTGATGTCTGTCTGAAATGACACACACACACACACACACATACACACACACACACACACACACACACACACACACACACACACACACACACACACACACACACACCTTCAAAATGGGGAACACACACACATCTTCAAAATGGGGAACACACGCATGGCATTGATCTAGCCCTCATCACAGCGCATCAAAAGGATCATACGTGAGGAAAGGCTTGGCGGAGGAAGGAGGAGTGTGTGTGTGTGTGTGTGTGTGTGTGTGTGGTGTGTGTGTGTGTGTGTGTGTGTGTGTGTGTGTGTGTGTGTGTGTGTGTGTGTGTGTGTGTGTTCTCCCTAGAGATCCCAGTGAGATAGAACCCCATGAGTAATCACACACACACACGCACGCACGGGGAACCTGATACTTGATATTGACGGTCTTCCTTGCCCTGCCAGTTATGGACCCTGACAACGTACAACCAATTTGATTGGCAGATTGTTAGATTTTGGACGTATTGATTTTCCTGTCTTCCTCTGCCATCTGTGTGAGAGTATGGCTGTTGCCATACATGTTGTATAATAACATGTCTGTCTGGAGGAAGCAGGTTCTGGAAGCAGGTTATACAGTATGTGTTGTTGGCACGTTGCTGTCTGTTGGTGGATCGGAGAGAAAGAGAGTGAGGGGGAGAGAGAGAGTGAGAGGGGAGAGGGGGAGAGAGAGAGTGAGGGGGAGAGAGAGAGTGAGGGGGAGAGAGAGAGTGAGAGGGAGAGAGAGAGTGAGGGGGAGAGAGAGAGAGTGAGGGGGGAGAGAGAGAGTGAGGGGGGAGAGGGGGAGAGAGAGAGTGAGGAGAGAGAGTGAGGGGGGAGAGGGGGAGAGAGAGTGAGGGGGAGAGAGAGAATGAGGGGGGAGAGGGGGAGAAAGAGAGGGAGGGGAGAGAGAGAGTGAGAGGGGAGAGGGGGAGAGAGAGTGAGGGGGGAGAGAGAGAGTGAGGGGGGAGAGGGGGAGAGAGAGAGTGAGGGGGGAGAGGGGAGAGAGAGAGTGAGGGGGAGAGAGAGAGTGAGGGGGGAGAGGGGGAGAAAGAGAGTGAGGGGGGAGAGAGAGAGTGAGGGGGGAGAGGGGGAGAGAGAGAGTGAGGGGGGAGAGGGGGAGAGAGAGAGTGAGGGGGAGAGGGGGAGAAAGAGAGTGAGGGGAGAGAGAGAGAGTGAGGGGGAGAGGGGGAGAGAGAGAGAGTGAGGGGGAGAGAGAGAGTGAGGGGGGAGAGGGGGAGAAAGAGAGTGAGGGGGGGAGAGAGAGTGAGGGGGAGAGGGAGAGGGGGAGAGAGAGAGTGAGGGGGAGAGGGGGAGAAAGAGAGTGAGGGGGAGAGAGAGAGTGAGGGGGGAGAGAGAGTGAGGGGGAGAGGGGGAGAGAGAGAGTGAGGGGGGAGAGGGGGAGAAAGAGAGTGAGGGGGAGAGAGAGTGAGGGGGAAGAGAAAGAGAGTGACGGGGGGAGCGTGAGGGGGAGAGAGAGGAAGAGTGAGGGGGAGAGAGAGGAAGAGTGAGGGGGAGGAAAGAGGAAGTCATATCAATAAATACCCCCTCTAGTTAAGTCATATCAGTAAATACCCCCCTCTAGTTAAGTCTCAGTCATATCAATAAATACCCCCTCAGTTAAGTCAGTCATATCAATAAATACCCCCTCTAGTTAAGTCAGTCATATCAATAAATACCCCCGCTAGGTAAGTCATATCAATATGACTGAGAATATTCCTATTCTTTATGCGGCCATGCCATTCAGACAGCATATTGCTTAGTTTTATTTCTTCATTTCAGTATTACATAGCCAGTTGTTGAAAATCTATGTAGGTCTAACCAGAGCCATATATTTAGAATGACTATATCGAAATACATGGCTTCTTGGTTGAGATTACTTCAGGAAAAATATCATCTGAAATCCTCCTGTCAAGTTGACCTTTTGTGGAAATAATTGATAACACTGCCACTGTGATTCATAAGATATGGAAACGTTCCAAATGGCTCCCTTTTCCCTATATAGTACACTACACTTGACCAGAGCGGTTAGGGCCGTGGTCAGAAATAGTGGGCTTTAAAGCAAATAGGGTGCCATTCTTACCGTAGTTAAAATGTCTGTGTTGGGCCCCCATTGTGAACCCGACAGCAGAGCGTTTGGGTCCCTGCTAGGTCGTTGTGCCTGACCGGTAAGGTTCAGTGAAGCAGTAATGTTCTGTATTGTTTGTAACTGTGGATGTATAGCCTACAATAGGTTGTTTCCATTGTCTAATAGTAGTAGCCTAGAGAGGAAAGAAGAATTACAATTAGTCCAATTCGTTCTTTATTTTGTTCCACTTCCAGCAGGTCAAACTGTTGTTTAATAGTTGGAATCAAACAATAGATGTGTTGTGGTATGTTTTTAAATCATGAGGTTGGTGCATGTGGAGACACTAAGCACAGGAAAGTAAGGGAAACATGACAGGATATACAAGTACAGATGGCCTGGTCTCAGATCTGTTTGTGCTGTCTTGCCAAATCATGTAGTCACTAGGTAAGACGGTGCAAACAGATCTGGGACCAGGTTACAAGCGAGTACCGTTAAATAACCAAATCACCTTCTCCCAATGCCTTTTTGAATGAATCAAAGCCGTACAATAATGCACAACGAAAAGCTTCCTAACACTTGTCCTGTTTTCTTTTGCTTTGATCTATATTTGTATTATTTGACACCATCAAAACATCCTAGTGATGTCAGCAGGCTAAAATGGCCGCCACTCTTCAGAGAGTAGAGGAGAAGAGAAAGAGGCTACATCAAAGTCTTTGTTGAAGTGTATGTGAGTAAAGGCAAGGTAGCCTTGTTCCTTTCATCCACATGCTCTCCTTGGTCAACAGTCCTGTTGGGCTGTAAATAGGAGGAAACAAGAAAAGAGCATTATTATAGACTAGAGCCAGACTTTCAATACAACTACCCAGGTTACATTCTCTGCTGCTCAGGGCCTTTCGTTCAAAGCCTTTGGTGTTGTGTTAGAACTATACGAACACGATTAAAGATTCTCTTTTTGATTCTTCACTTCCTTGTGACCACATCATCCTTTTCAACCTGTGTAACCAATGTCTATTACAACCACATGTTACCGTTTTATATAGACACTACATACGGTATCTATAAACTAATGACTAACTCATAATTAGACATTTGTTAAAACAATGTATAAACTCTATATGAATACTTTACAATGAAAACTAATGCTTAATATAGTGTTACCTAATTATCGTCACTAATGACACAATCACTAAGACACAGTATACAACCTTTGACCGTGGTTACCCTGTGACCCCTTCTCACCTTCCCACCTGTCTTTGACCCCAAGAGAACCAGGCTCTCAGTTAGGGGAAAGCAATCTGATACCAAATGATCCCTAATGCACCCAATCATTAAACAAGCAGAGACATTAAGTCTGTGTTGGGTAATGAGGGAGGGAGGGAGGGAGGGAGGGAGAGGGAGAGAGAGAGAGAGAGAGAGAGAGAGAGAGAGAGAGAGAGAGAGAGAGAGAGAGAGAGAGAGAGAGAGAGAGAGAGAGAGAGAGAGAGAGAGAGAGAGAGAGAGAGAGAGAGAGAGAGAGAGAGAGAGAGAGAGAGAGAGAGAGAGAGAGAGAGAGAGAGAGAGAGAGAGAGAGAGAGAGAGAGAGAGAGAGAGAGAGAGAGAGAGAGAGAGAGAGAGAGAGAGAGAGAGAGAGAGAGAGAGAGAGCAGTGTGTCTTATTTAAGGGGAGTTGATTTGGGGGCGGCAGCGTAGCCTAGTGGTTAGAGCGTTGGACTAGTAACCGAAAGGTTGCAAGATCGAATCCCTGAGCTGACAAGGTACAAATCTGTTGTTCTGCCCCTGAACAAGGCAGTTAACCCACTATTCCTGAAAATAAGAATTTGTTCTTAACTGACTTTCCTAGTTAAATAAAGGTACAAAAAAAATATGTTTTCAATCTGTAGCAGCATCTTTTAATTAGGTTGTTTGTGTTTCCATCAAGCACCAATGGAGTCACTCAATCTCAGTTATTAAATTGAGAGCCGGTGTTTCTATCTAGTTGAGCTACGTACTGTATCTATAAAACTTGGCTGTATGTCATACCAATGGCAGACTATGAGTACAACAACCCTTAGCTACAGGTAGGATTCATTCTATTATATGTTTGATGAGGTGTATTGATGAGGTTTTTAAACTTTGCATACAGCATGCATTGGTTGAGCAGCGATGAGACATGTAACATGTATATGCAACTGGACACCATCCAACTTTCTAAACTAACATACTGTACTTGTTTGTTTTACATCACATCTGATGTAATACAGAACCAATAGAAGAAGAGGTCAGTGAGTTGATTTGATGTAACACAGAACCAATAGAAGAAGAGGTCAGTGAGTTGATTTGATGTAACACAGAACCAATAGAAGAAGAGGTCAGCGAGTTGATTTGATGTAACACAGAACCAATAGAAGAAGAGGTCAGCAAGTTGATTTGATGTAACACAGAACCAATAGAAGAAGAGATCAGTGAGTTGATTTGATGTAATACAGAACCAATAGAAGAAGAGGTCAATGAGTTGATTTGATGTAACACAGAACCAATAGAAGAAGAGGTCAGCGAGTTGATTTGATGTAACACAGAACCAATAGAAGAAGAGGTCAGTGAGTTGATTTGATGTAATACAGAACCAATAGAAGAAGAGGTCAGTGAGTTGATTTGATGTAACACAGAACCAGTAGAAGTTGTTTAGAAAACATTTATGACATCTTGTATCTTTCCATTTTCCTCTATTTTTCATCCTTGTTGTTTTTCCACCTTGGTTGTTTATATGAGTTGCTTGGTGAGTGTGTCTTTACAGAGGCAAGGTAATCACACAGCTGCTGTCTAAAGCCGCCCATTGAAAGGTAGACAGATGAATACAAGGCTTTACTCTCAATGATAATGTCCCTCAATAGAGCTGCTCCCTGCATCCAGCAGGGATTTCTCAAGAGGATCAGAAGAGAAATAGACATGTTTTTGATGCCCAACACATGGTATTATTCTTGTTGGTTTTGATGTCTAAGACATGTATTATTCTTTGTTGTTTTTGATGTCCAAGACATGGTATTATTCTGTCGTTTTTGAGGTGCTTAGAGTTATTTATCGCGCCCGAGGCTTTATCTCTTGCCAATGTCTGTTCATCCTAGAATGACGCAACCAAGGGCTGACAATTGACATTTACTGTAACGTGGTGAAGGGAAATATGAAGCCAGCCGAGCAGCCAACAGTGCTCCAGACTAGCTACTTATCTTTCATCACGAAATGTGCCATTGATTCCTGGTGAAATGTTGACATCAAATAAGTCAAACGTGTGGCTGACCTTTCTGAATATCCCGGGGTAAGGAGGAAATAGAATCTGGGAATACCTGCTCAAATTATTCCACCTTGACATTTTAACACCAGCCACCAGATTAGCATTCTGGACCTAGGATGGAGGGGAACATGTCACATTTTTATTTACTAGAGGGAATAGTCCAATTAAATGTGACTTTAAGGCCACTCCAGCCCTGCCACGTTTACTTTCTGTTGTCGATATTTTCATTAATGTTGATGCTTGACACCTAGTGTAACGTTTTCCCACCTAATTTAGGATCAGCTTCTCTGTCTCTCTGAAACTAACTCAGCTGACCTCTGGAATTCAGGTTTAGGATCAGCTTCTCTGTCTCTCTGAAACTAACTCAGCTGACCTCTGGAATTCAGGTTTAGGATCAGCTTCTCTGTCTCTCTGAAACTAACTCAGTTGACCTCTGGAATTCAGGTTTAGGATCAGCTTCTCTGTCTCTCTGAAACTAACTCAGCTGACCTCTGGAATTCAGGTTTAGGATCAGCTTCTCTGTCTCTCTGAAACTAACTCAGCTGACCTCTGGAATTCAGGTTTAGGATCAGCTTCTCTGTCTCTCTGAAACTAACTCAGTTGACCTCTGGAATTCAGGTTTAGGATCAGCTTCTCTGTCTCTCTGAAACTAACTCAGCTGACCTCTGGAATTCAGGTTTAGGATCAGCTTCTCTGTCTCTCTGAAACTAACTCAGCTGACCTCTGGAATTCAGGTTTAGGATCAGCTTCTCTGTCTCTCTGAAACTAACTCAGTTGACCTCTGGAATTCAGGTTTAGGATCAGCTTCTCTGTCTCTCTGAAACTAACTCAGTTGACCTCTGGAATTCAGGTTTAGGATCAGCTTCTCTGTCTCTCTGAAACTAACTCAGCTGACCTCTGGAATTCAGGTTTAGGATCAGCTTCTCTGTCTCTCTGAAACTAACTCAGCTGACCTCTGGAATTCAGGTTTAGGATCAGCTTCTCTGTCTCTCTGAAACTAACTCAGCTGACCTCTGGAATTCAGGTTTAGGATCAGCTTCTCTGTCTCTCTGAAACTAACTCAGCTGACCTCTGGAATTCAGGTTTAGGATCAGCTTCTCTGTCTCTCTGAAACTAACTCAGTTGACCTCTGGAATTCAGGTTTAGGATCAGCTTCTCTGTCTCTCTGAAACTAACTCAGCTGACCTCTGGAATTCAGGTTTAGGATCAGCTTCTCTGTCTCTCTGAAACTAACTCAGCTGACCTCTGGAATTCAGGTTTAGGATCAGCTTCTCTGTCTCTCTGAAACTAACTCAGTTGACCTCTGGAATTCAGGTTTAGGATCAGCTTCTCTGTCTCTCTGAAACTAACTCAGCTGACCTCTGGAATTCAGGTTTAGGATCAGCTTCTCTGTCTCTCTGAAACTAACTCAGTTGACCTCTGGAATTCAGGTTTAGGATCAGCTTCTCTGTCTCTCTGAAACTAACTCAGCTGACCTCTGGAATTCAGGTTTAGGATCAGCTTCTCTGTCTCTCTGAAACTAACTCAGCTGACCTCTGGAATTCAGGTTTGTCTATATTATGTCTTGACCGACAGTCAATTCTCTCTGTAGCTAGACTAGGAATGGGTCCCTAATGGCATCATATTCCCTACGTAGTACACTACTTACTCCATGTAGAGGCCTATGGGCCCTGATCAGAAGAAGTGCACTATACAGTGGATCTGAGACAGAGACGGATAGTCAGTTCTCCTGCAGCTAGATTAACAATAATATCCTGTCCTCAACCCTACTCTGTTGTTGATGTGGGGGTGAATGTACTGTCTCAACACTACTCTGTGTTGATGTGGGGGTGAATGTACTGTCCTGTCTCAACCCTACTCTGTGTTGATGTGGGGGGTGAATGTACTGTCCTGTCTCAACCCTACTCTGTGTTGATGTGGGGGTGAATGTACTGTCCTGTCTCAACACTACTCTGTGTTGATGTGGGGGTGAATGTACTGTCCTGTCTCAACCCTACTCTGTGTTGATGTGGGGGTGAATGTACTGTCCTGTCTCAACCCTACTCTGTGTTGATGTGAGGGTGAATGTACTGTCCTGTTCTCAACCCTACTCTGTGTTGATGTGGGGGGTGACTGTCCTGTCTCAACACTACTCTGTGTTGATGTGGGGGTGAATGTACTGTCCTGTCTCAACACTACTCTCTGTGTTGATGTGGGGGTGAATGTACTGTCCTGTCTCAACCCTACTCTGTGTTGATGTGGGGGGTGAATGTACTGTCTCAACACTACTCTGTGTTGATGTGGGGGGTGAATGTACTGTCCTGTCTCAACCCTACTCTGTGTTGATGTGGGGGTGAATGTACTGTCCTGTCTCAACCCTACTCTGTGTTGATGTGGGGGGTGAATGTACTGTCCTGTCTCAACCCTACTCTGTGTTGATGTGGGGGTGAATGTACTGTCCTGGTCTCAACCCTACTCTGTGTTGATGTGGGGGTGAATGTACTGTCCTGTCTCAACCCTACTCTGTGTTGATGTGGGAGGGGTGAATGTACTGTCCTGTCTCAACCCTACTCTGTGTTGATGTGGGGGTGAATGTACTGTCCTGTCTCAACCCTACTCTGTGTTGATGTGGGGGTGAATGTACTGTCCTGTCTCAACCCTACTCTGTGTTGATGTGGGGGTGAATGTACTGTCCTGTCTCAACCCTACTCTGTGTTGATGTGGGGGTGAATGTACTGTCCTGTCTCAACCCTACTCTGTGTTGATGTGGGGGTGAATGTACTGTCCTGTCTCAACACTACTCTGTGTTGATGTGGGGGTGAATGTACTGTCCTGTCTCAACCCTACTCTGTGTTGATGTGGGGGTGAATGTACTGTCCTGTCTCAACACTACTCTGTATTGATGTGAGGGTGAATGTACTGTCCTGTCTCAACCCTACTCTGTGTTGATGTGAGGGTGAATGTACTGTCCTGTCTCAACACTACTCTGTGTTGATGTGGGGGTGAATGTACTGTCCTGTCTCAACACTACTCTGTGTTGATGTGGGGGTGAATGTACTGTCCTGTCTCAACCCTACTCTGTGTTGATGTGAGGGTGAATGTACTGTCCTGTCTCAACACTACTCTGTGTTGATGTGAGGGTGAATGTACTGTCCTGTCTCAACCCTACTCTGTGTTGATGTGGGGGTGAATGTACTGTCCTGTTTCAACACTACTCTGTGTTGATGTGAGGGTGAATGTACTGTCCTGTCTCAACCCTACTCTGTGTTGATGTGGGGGTGAATGTACTGTCCTGTCTCAACCCTACTCTGTGTTGATGTGGGGGTGAATGTACTGTCCTGTCTCAACCCTACTCTGTGTTGATGTGGGGGTGAATGTACTGTCCTGTCTCAACACTACTCTGTATTGATGTGAGGGTGAATGTACTGTCCTGTCTCAACCCTACTCTGTGTTGATGTGGGGGTGAATGTACTGTCCTGTCTCAAACCTACTCTGTGTTGATGTGGGGGTGAATGTACTGTCCTGTCTCAACACTACTCTGTGTTGATGTGGGGGTGACTGTCCTGTCTCAACACTACTCTGTGTTGATGTGAGGGTGAATGTACTGTCCTGTCTCAACACTACTCTGTGTTGATGTGGGGGTGAATGTACTGTCCTGTCTCAACCCTACTCTGTGTTGATGTGAGGGTGAATGTACTGTCCTGTCTCAACCCTACTCTGTGTTGATGTGGGGGGTGAATGTACTGTCCTGTCTCAACACTACTCTGTGTTGATGTGGGGGTGAATGTACTGTCCTGTCTCAACACTACTCTGTGTTGATGTGGGGGTGAATGTACTGTCCTGTCTCAACCCTACTCTGTGTGGTTGTGAGGGTGAATGTACTGTCCTGTCTCAACACTACTCTGTGTTGATGTGGGGGTGACTGTCCTGTCTCAACACTACTCTGTGTTGATGTGGGGGTGAATGTACTGTCCTGTCTCAACACTACTCTGTGTTGATGTGAGGGTGAATGTACTGTCCTGTCTCAACCCTACTCTGTGTTGATGTGGGGGTGAATGTACTGTCCTGTCTCAACCCTACTCTGTGTTGATGTGGGGGGGATTGTACTGTCCTGTCTCAACCCTACTCTGTGTTGATGTGAGGGTGAATGTACTGTCCTGTCTCAACACTACTCTGTGTTGATGTGGGAGTGAATGTACGGGTGTTCATATAATTAGCCTGCCTTTCCGTCCATAATGATACAACATGATGGACAAATGTAGTACTATTATACAATAAGGAGTAGATCAAAAGGACTGATGCAACGTTTTAAACTGGATGGGTAACAAGTGTTGATGTGCCTGTGGGATTCGTTCATCATTAGTGTGGTTACAGCACTTTCATCAACATTGTTTAGAGGCTAGTTTCAGAGAGGGAGTCCTCAGTGGGCCTTTACCACCATCTATCTGTCTGGTAATATGCATCACTCTTTCCCTCCTTAGACCTTCCATCTAACGACTCTGCTGTGCCCTGCAGGTTCCTGGCTCAGAACTGTTTTTCTCCCCAGTACGATTCCTTCAGTCTAACTAACGCAGAAATAAATGGGCCAAAGTTTGTCTAATTGGAGTTGCTTGGACCTGTGTGTGTGTGTGTGTGTGTGTGTGTGTGTGTGTGTGTGTGTGTGTGTGTTGTGTGTGTGTGTGTGTGTGTGTGTGTGTGTGTGTGTGTGTGTGTGTGTGTGTGTGTGTGTGTGTGTGTGTGTGTGTGTGTACAGATTGTGTCATGCTGTATGAATCATTAGTAACATATCAATATTGAAGTAACATAAATCTGTATCTGTTGAAAAAAAAAAGTTATTTTTCATTTTAACGACTGTCGTTAATTCTTTACGTTCAGATAAATGTCAATGACCTATGCTCTCACAATACATTAAAAAAAAATGCTTGTTGCCAAGAAGATTTCAAGACAATAAGCTTTCCAATACAGTACAATTGCCAGGCTGTCAGCCCAGATTGCCTCATTTTCGACTATGGCCTTAGGAGATCCCAGGTAAAACCCCAGCCTCTATCCTTCCAACGATGATCTCATGGAGGGAAAATGTCTGTCTGTTTTCAAAGCCCCAGACGTTGCTGTTAAACAAATGCCCTTCACTGCTTCCTCCAGTAGAGTCCAGAGAAGAATTTGTGATTGTTCCAGACACCAGTCCATCTTGAAAGAACACGTTACAAAACAACCATAGACAATAACAATACTAAGACAACAAAAAAAGAAAATGGTCCTTTGTCCTGTCTTGTCCTGTCTTGTCCTGTCCTGGCTGGTCTTGTCCTGTCCGGTCCTGTCATATCCTGTCTGGTCATGTCCTGTCTTGTCCTGTCCTGTCTTGTCCTGTCATATCCTGTTTGGTCATGTCCTGTCCTGGCTGGTCTTGTCCTGTCCTGTCCTGTCTTGTCCTGTCCTGGCTGGTCCTGTCCTGTCTTGTCCTGTCCTGGCTGGTCTTGTCCTGTCCGGTCCTGTCATATCCTGTCCGGTCATGTCCTGTCTTGTCCTGTCCTGGCTTATCTTGTCCTGTCCTGTCCTGTCCTGTCTTGTCTTGTCCTGTCTTGTCCTGTCCTGGCTGGTCCTGTCCTGTCTGGTCCAGTCCTGGCTGGTCTTGTCCTGTCCGGTCCTATCATATCCTGTCCTGTCCTGTCCTGTCTTGTCCAGTCCTATCATGTCCTGTCTGGTCCTATCATATCCTGTCCTGTCCTGTCCTGTCTTGTCCAGTCCTATCATGTCCTGTCTGGTCCTGTCATATCCTGTCCGGTCCTGTGCTGTCCTGGCTGGTCCTGTCATATCCTGTCCGGTCCTGTCCTGTCTTGTCCAGTCCTATCATATCCTGTCCGGTCCTATCATATCCTGTCCGGTCCTATCATGTCCTGTCTGGTCCTATCATATCCTGTCCGGTCCTGTGCTGTCAGCTACTGAGATTAAATCAGACAGTCGATGAGATCAGCTCACCATCTCAGAGGATTATCAACCCCATTTTCTCCCTAAGGGCCTGATTCAGACTGAGGAAATGTACACCATTCCTACATGCGCTTTTCCTAAGCACTTCTCAGTAGTTGGTATTCAGGCTTACCTTATGCAGGTGTGCAACGGGCTTTGCAGGCTTGGTCCTCTTGCACGCGCTGAATACATTTTATTCAACTGCTGAAAATCCTCCCACCTTCTGGCCAATAGATTTATTTTGTAGAGTTTTCATTCATTAGGGTTTTAAGTACTTATTATTTAAGTACTTATTTATCTAAAGCCATCCCTTTAATTTTAGTGTACCTCGACAGACTCACTAGAATATATGGAGAGAAGTGGTTCAGAATATTCGCGATCAATTAAAGAAAGCCATGTAAATGTTAATACATGCATATTCATCTCCTTTTCAGCACCAATTGGTAGATAAAAAAATACTGTGATCTTGTATATTATTTAGGGTTAGGAAAGTATTTATGAATAATAAAAAAAAAACTGTCTTGGAAAGCCTTTACGCGCTAAATATATTGTTGATTCAGAAATACAGCGATTTGAAGGTGGTGAAAGTGTACAGTAGGGGTTGAACAATAGTCCTGTAAATGTTCCCTAATTCTCACTAATCATGGGACTGTAATGACCACGGTCCAGTCGTGGTGAACCGTGCTCCAGGTTTAAACGGCTACATTAAGTCAGCGTTCTGTAAAGATCCAATAGGCTACGTGCCCCAAATGATTTCCCAACTTGTAATACGTTAACCTAATGTGATCCACTATCGCTAGCGATCCTCAGGAACAGCCACAGCGACGTGACAGAGGAAAGAAAGGTAACCTAATGTGATCCACTATCGCTAGCGATCCTCAGGAACAACCACCTCGACGTGACAGAGGAAAGAAAGGTAAACTAACGATGGAATGGAATGATGCTAAATATAAGGAAACTAACACTAAAAGTGACAGTTATAAATATATGGTGGTTTAACTGACGGTGGCTATCGATAGTGGCTAATATTTAACCCAATACAAATTGTTTCAAAATATAGCCTAATTAATGCATTGTGGAAGTAAATAAACATGTTAGGTTTGGTGCTATAGGCCTAATGTCATTTGTGAGAAGCTACTATAGCTACTATAGCTATCAGCCTATAGCTTGTCATCTCTGCAGGTTATAAGGCCAGCGTTTCATAAACTTCACTGTGGAAAAGGTGATACGTCGATATGCTTCAGTTTTCTGCCGTACGACTGGTTTCACATTTGTCTCCAGCGATCATAAGGTAAACTAGATCTAAAACAAATGTAATTTATAATTACAATCCCCTTATCCAAACAGCTTACTAATTTACCTGGCTCTTATCAATACCTCTTATCAATAGTTCTTATCAATGTATTAATGACAGTGCATGGAAATGCTGTAATTTCTATTGGAAAAAAGAAAGCAATGTGTTGTTCCACTTGGAGCCGACAGGCTGCTAGACCTTCTTCATGGTTTCATTGTGCGTAGAGGTGGTGGAATTATGAGGGAATTAAGTCAAGGTCAGAATACGACGTATCTGTTGACGCACCTCCGCCACACCTTGATTTCTTTGATCTCCACCCCAACGAATAGCGGGTGAATAGCGGGTGAATAGCGGATGAATAGCGGGTGAATAGAGGGTGAATAGCGGGTGAATAGAGGGTGAATAGCGGGTGAATAGCGGGTGAATAGAGGGTGAATAGCGGGTGAATAGAGGGTGAATAGCGGGTGAATAGCGGGTGAATAGCGGGTGAATAGCGGGTGAATAGCGGGTGAATAGCGGGTGAATAGAGGGTGAATAGCGGGTGAATAGCGGGTGAATAGAGGGTGAATAGCGGGTGAATACCGCGTGAATAGCAGGGGTGAATACCGCGTGAATAGCGGGTGAATAGCGGGTGAATAGAGGGTGAATAGCGGGTGAATAGAGGGTGAATAGAGGGTGAATAGCGGGTGAATAGAGGGTGAATAGCGGGTGAATAGCGGGTGAATAGCGGGTGAATAGAGGGTGAATAGTGGGTGAATAGAGGGTGAATAGCGGGTGAATAGAGGGTGAATAGAGGGTGAATAGCGGGTGAATAGAGGGTGAATAGCGGGTGAATAGCGGGTGAATAGAGGGTGAATAGCAGGTGAATAGAGGGTGAATAGCGGGTGAATAGCGGGTGAATAGAGGGTGAATAGCGGGTGAATAGCGGGTGAATAGAGGGTGAATAGCGGGTGAATAGAGGGTGAATAGCGGGTGAATAGCGGGTGAATAGAGGGTGAATAGCGGGTGAATAGAGGGTGAATAGCGGGTGAATAGCGGGTGAATAGAGGGTGAATAGCGGGTGAATAGAGGGTGAATAGCGGGTGAATAGAGGGTGAATAGCGGGTGAATAGCGGGTGAATTGAGGGTGAATAGAGGGTGAATAGCGGGTGAATAGAGGGTGAATAACGGGTGAATAGCGGGTGAATAGCGGGTGAATAACGGGTGAATAGCGGGTGAATAGAGGGTGAATAACGGGTGAATAGCGGGTGAATAGAGGGTGAATAACGGGTGAATAGCGGGTGAATAGAGGGTGAATAGCGGGTGAATAGCGGGTGAATAGAGGGTGAATAGCGGGTGAATAGCGGGTGAATAGAGGGTGAATAGAGGGTGAATAGCGGGTGAATAAAGGGTGAATAGCGGGTGAATAGAGGGTGAATAGCGGGTGAATAACGGGTGAATAGCGGGTGAATAGAGGGTGAATAGCGGGTGAATAGCGGGTAAATAGCGGGTGAATAGCGGGTGAATAGCGGGTGAATAGCGGGTGAATAACATACTGTTGTCATGCTTAAATTCAAGGTCAGAATACACGTAGAGAGAAAGTACATAAAAAGGGAATTACGTTCCATTTACTCACACTTATCTGGCGTCTGAATTCCCCCCTAGAAGAACATCCTGATTGGCTCATCATTGTGATTTTTTTAAGTTAAGAGCCGTATGTGCAAACATTTCAGCCTGATGATTTCACAGGCTGTGTCCCAAATCGCACCCTGTTTCCCTATATAGTGCACTACTTGGCACCCTGTTTCCCTATATAGTGCACAACTTTTGACCAGAGCCCTGTGGGTGCACTATAAAGGGAATAGGCCATTTGGGACAGAGTCAAACACTCCCTCAGCTGTACAGCCTTACCTTCATCAGTAATGGATAAGGATCTCACCTTTATTCGTGGTGGATAAGGATCTTACCTTTATTAGTAGTGGATACGGATCTCACCTTTATCAGTAGTGGATAAGGATCTCACCTTTATCAGTAGTGGATAAGGATCTCACCTTTATCAGTAGTGGATAAGGATCTCACCTTTATCAGTAGTGGATAAGGATCTCACCTTTATCAGTAGTGGATAAGGATCTCACCTTTATCAGTAGTGGATAAGGATCTTATCTTTATCAGTAGTGGATAAGGATCTCACCTTTATCAGTAGTGGATAAGGATCTTACCTTTATCAGTAGTGGATAAGGATCTCACCTTTATCAGTAGTGGATAAGGATCTCACCTTTATCAGTAGTGGATAAGGATCTCACCTTTATCAGTAGTGGATAAGGATCTCACCTTTATCAGTAGTGGATAAGGATCTCACCTTTATCAGTAGTGGATAAGGATCTCACCTTTATCAGTAGTGGATAAGGATCTTATCTGTATCAGTAGTGGATAAGGATCTCACCTTTATC
>NC_138295.1:92592500-92622500 GCF_965601325.2 Salmo salar
GTGCTAGGCCACATGACCACCTCTCTCTTTCTGCTTCACTGAAGTGGTGCTAGGCCACATTACCACCTCTCTCTTTCTGCTTCACTGAAGTGGTGCTAGGCCACATTACCACCTCTCTCTTTCTGCTTCACTGAAGTGGTGCTAGGCCACATTACCACCTCTCTCTTTCTGCTTCACTGAAGTGGTGCTAGGCCACATTACCACCTCTCTCTTTCTGCTTCACTGAAGTGGTGCTAGGCCACATTACCACCTCTCTCTTTCTGCTTCACTGAAGTGGTGCTAGGCCACATTACCACCTCTCTCTTTCTGCTTCACTGAAGTGGTGCTAGGCCACATTACCACCTCTCTCTTTCTGCTTCACTGAAGTGGTGCTAGGCCACATTACCACCTCTCTCTTTCTGCTTCACTGAAGTGGTGCTAGGCCACATTACCTCCTCTCTCTTTCTGCTTCACTGAAGTGGTGCTAGGCCACATTACCACCTCTCTCTTTCTGCTTCACTGAAGTGGTGCTAGGCCACATTACCACCTCTCTCTTTCTGCTTCACTGAAGTGGTGCTAGGCCACATTACCACCTCTCTCTTTCTGCTTCACTGAAGTGGTGCTAGGCCACATTACCACCTCTCTCTTTCTGCTTCACTGAAGTGGTGCTAGGCCACATTACCACCTCTCTCTTTCTGCTTCACTGAAGTGGTGCTAGGCCACATTACCACCTCTCTCTTTCTGCTCCACTGAAGTGGTGCTAGGCCACATGACCACCTCTCTCTTTCTGCTTCACTGAAGTGGTGCTAGGCCACATTACCACCTCTCTCTTTCTGCTTCACTGAAGTGGTGCTAGGCCACATTACCACCTCTCTCTTTCTGCTTCACTGAAGTGGTGCTAGGCCACATTACCATCTCTCTCTTTCTGCTTCACTGAAGTGGTGCTAGGCCACATTACCACCTCTCTCTTTCTGCTTCACTGAAGTGGTGCTAGGCCACATTACCACCTCTCTCTTTCTGCTTCACTGCCTCTTTTAATGAGCTGCTGTTTACTCTCTAGACCTCTACCCACAATAGCAGGGGTTTGTCCCAAATGGCACCCTATTCACTATATAGTGCACTACTTTTGACCAGAGCCCTATATAGGGAATAGGGTGCTATTTGGGATGCAGATCCATGTTGTAAGCTATGTCTGTTCACCATCGTGGGTTTATGTCAGTTGTTTCAATCATTCTCAACAGCTTCAGCGTTCGCAGGCAGGCAGCATTGCCGTGGTGACAGATGGAAGTAGGGGGGAGGGAAAGTAGGGAGGAGAAGGGAGGCTGTTGTGTTTTTGTCTAAATTCATACTTAATCAAAATGTAAAACTGCCATATGTTGACCTGCAAGGGAATGTGCCATATGTTTGTAAATGATCTGGGTGCTTGTTGGGAGACCATTTGTAGATTTAATGGCTGGTCTAAAACTGTACTTTTGTGTTATTGCAAATATCCTTCTCTACGCCCCAGCAGTCTGGGAGTTGTGTCCCAAGTGCCAGCCCATTCCCTATGGGCCCTGGTCTAAAGTAGTGCACTACAGTACATAGTGGATAGGGTGCCATTTGGGATGGCGTTCTGGTGAGGTGGAGACTGAGTCATCAGCATAATGAACAGCTCTGGATGGCTTCTACACCTCCGTACTGGTGGACATTGGCCTTCCTGTCTCCCTCCCTGCCTACCTGTCTGCCTGTCTCCCTTCCTCCCTCCCTTCCTGTCTCCCTCCCTGCCTCCCTGCCTGCCTGTCTCCCTGTCTCCCTCCCTGCCTGTCTCCCTCCCTGCCTCCCCGTCTGCCTGTCTCCCTTCCTCCCTCCCTGCCTGTCTCCCTCCCTGCCTCCCTGTCTGCCTGCCTCCCTTCCTCCCTCCCTGCCTGCCTCCCTTCCTCCCTGCCTCCCTCCCTCCCTCCCTGCCTGCCTCCCTTCCTTCCTTCCTTCCTCCCTCCCTCCCTCCCTCCCTGCCTGCCTGCCTCCCTGCCTCCCTCCCTCCCTCCCTCCCTCCCTCCCTCCCTCCCTCCCTCCCTCCCTCCCTTACTCCTTCCCTCCCTCCCTTCCTCCCTGCCTCCCTCCCTCTCTCCCTGCCTGCCTCCCTTCCTCCCTGCCTCCCTCCCTCCCTCCCTGCCTGCCTGCCTGCCTCCCTTCCTGCCTGCCTGCCTCCCTTCCTTCCTTCCTTCCTTCCTTCCTTCCTTCCTTCCTTCCTTCCTTCCTTCCTTCCTTCCTTCCTTCCTTCCTTCCTCCCTCCCTCCCTCCCTGCCTGCCTCCCTTCCTCCCTGCCTCCCACCCTGCCTGCCTGCCTGCCAAAGAGGTAAATGATCTCTCTCTCTGTTTCAGTGTATTTTATTTGTTTGTGTCAGTCTGAATGGGTGTACTTGATTCCCGTTGAGGTGTAGATGGGCAGACTTGGTAACGGGCAAGCTGTGGTACCAGGAGGTAGGACCAGCCTGTCCCTTCTCATCAAGCTGTGGTACCAGGAGGTAGGACTAGCCTGTCCCTTCTCATCAAGCTGTGGTACCATGATGTAGGACTAGCCTGTCCCTTCTCATCAAGCTGTGGTACCAGGATGTAGGACTAGCCTGTCCCCTCTCATCAAGCTGTGGTACCAGGAGGTAGGACTAGCCTGTCCCTTCTCATCAAGCTGTGGTACCAGGATGTAGGACTAGCCTGTCCCCTCTCATCAAACTGTGGTACCAGGAGGTAGGACTAGCCTGTCCCCTCTCATCAAGCTGTGGTACCAGGATGTAGGACTAGCCTGTCCCTTCTCATCAAGCTGTGGTACCAGGATGTAGGACTAGCCTGTCCCCTCTCATCAAACTGTGGTACCAGGAGGTAGGACTAGCCTGTCCCTTCTCATCAAGCTGTGGTACCAGGATGTAGGACTAGCCTGTCCCCTCTCATCAAACTGTGGTACCAGGAGGTAGGACTAGCCTGTCCCCTCTCATCAAGCTGTGGTACCAGGATGTAGGACTAGCCTGTCCCCTCTCATCAAGCTGTGGTACCAGGAGGTAGGACTAGCCTGTCCCCTCTCATCAAGCTGTGGTACCAGGATGTAGGACTAGCCTGTCCCTTCTCATCAAACTGTGGTACCAGGAGGTAGGACCAGCCTGTCCCTTCTCATCAAACTGTGGTACCAGGATGTAGGACTAGCCTGTCCCCTCTCAACAAGCTGTGGTACCAGGAGGTAGGACTAGCCTGTCCCCTCTCATCAAGCTGTGGTACCAGGAGGTAGGACTAGCCTGTCCCCTCTCATCAAGCTGTGGTACCAGGATGTAGGACTAGCCTGTCCCCTCTCATCAAGCTGTGGTACCAGGAGGTAGGACTAGCCTGTCCCCTCTCATCAAGCTGTGGTACAAGGATGTAGGACTAGCCTGTCCCCTCTCATCAAGCTGTGGTACCAGGAGGTAGGACTACCCTGTCCCGTATCATCAAGCTGGGCTGCCAGGAGGTAGGACTAGCCTGTCCCCTCTCACCAGGAGGTCGGACTAGCCTGTCCCCTCTCACCAGGAGGTAGGACTAGCCTGTCCCTTCTCATCAAGCTGTGGTACCAGGAGGTAGGACTAGCCTGTCCCCTCTCATCAAGCTGTGGTGCCAGGAGGTAGGACTAGCCTGTCCCCTCTCATCAAGCTGTGGTACCATGATGTAGGACTAGCCTGTCCCTCTCATCAAGCTGTGGTACCAGGAGGTAGGACTAGCCTGTCCCTTCTCATCAAGCTGTGGTACCAGGATGTAGGACTAGCCTGTCCCCTCTCACCAGGAGGTAGGACTAGCCTGTCCCCTCTCATCAAGCTGTGGTACCAGGAGGTAGGACTAGCCTGTCCCCTCTCATCAAGCTGTGGTACCAGGAGGTAGGACTAGCCTGTCCCTTCTCATCAAGCTGTGGTACCAGGAGGTAGGACTAGCCTGTCCCTTCTCATCAAGCTGTGGTACCAGGATGTAGGACTAGCCTGTCCCCTCTCATCAAACTGTGGTACCAGGAGGTAGGACTAGCCTGTCCCCTCTCATCAAGCTGTGGTACCAGGATGTAGGACTAGCCTGTCCCCTCTCATCAAGCTGTGGTACCAGGAGGTAGGACTAGCCTGTCCCCTCTCATCAAGCTGTGGTACCAGGATGTAGGACTAGCCTGTCCCTTCTCATCAAACTGTGGTACCAGGAGGTAGGACCAGCCTGTCCCTTCTCATCAAACTGTGGTACCAGGATGTAGGACTAGCCTGTCCCCTCTCAACAAGCTGTGGTACCAGGAGGTAGGACTAGCCTGTCCCCTCTCATCAAGCTGTGGTACCAGGAGGTAAGACCAGCCTGTCCCCTCTCATCAAGCTGTGGTACCAGGAGGTAGGACTAGCCTGTCCCTTCTCATCAAGCTGTGGTACCAGGAGGTAGGACTAGCCTGTCCCTTCTCATCAAGCTGTGGTACCAGGAGGTAGGACTAGCCTGTCCCTTCTCATCAAGCAGTGGTACCAGGAGGTAGGACTAGCCTGTCCCTTCTCATCAAACTGTGGTACCAGGAGGTAGGACTAGCCTGTCCCCTCTCATCAATCTGTGGTACCAGGAGGTAGGACTAGCCTGTCCCCTCTCATCAAGCTGTGGTGCCAGGAGGTAGGACTAGCCTGTCCCCTCTCATCAGTGCCTACATGTGTCTAGGTACGGGGCCTCGCAAGAGGATGCCAGGGGATGTTTGCCGCTCCTCAGATGTTCCTCTCGGTAGTCATGTGGACCATGTGGGCACAACAAAGCTCATTACACTGGTGACCCCAATCCCACTCTGACACACAGACATACAGGACATCCCCAGAGGTGCTGGGACCCAATCTCACTCTGACACACAGACAGACAGTACTTCTTCAGAGGTGCTGGGACCCAATCCCACTCTGACACACAGACAGACAGTACTTCTTCAGAGGTGCTGGGACCCAATCCCACTCTGACACACAGACAGACAGTACTTCTTCAGAGGTGCTGGGACCCAATCCCACTCTGACACACAGACAGACAGTACTACTTCAGAGGTGCTGGGACCCAATCCCACTCTGACACACAGACAGACAGTACTTCTTCAGAGGTGCTGGGACCCAATCCCACTCTGACACACAGACATACAGGACATCTCCAGAGGGCTCGGTCTCATGTGTCCATGATGTTACAGTTGATTGGAACAATTGTGTCACAACAACCTAGGACGAGAGGTGAATATCTTCCTGCTCAATGCATTCATATTTATTCTCTGGAGCTTTGGGTTGCTGTTCTGTAGAGCTTTGGGTTGCTGTTCTGTAGAGCTTTGGGTTGCTGTTCTATAGAGCTTTGGGTTGCTGTTCTGTAGAGCTTTGGGTTGCTGTTCTGTAGAGCTTTGGGTTGCTGTTCTATAGAGCTTTGGCTTGATATGTTATGGGTTATACACTGAGTGTACAAAACAGTAGGAACATCTGCTCTTTCCATGACATGCTGACCAGGTGAGTCCAGGTGAAAGCTATGATCCCTTATTGATGTCACTTGTTAAATCCACTTCAATCAGTGTAGATGAAGGGGAGGAGACAGGTTAAAGAAGGATTTTTAAGCCTTGAGACTGTTGAGACATGGATTGTGTACGTGTTCCATTCAGAGGGTGAATGGGAAAGACAATAGATTTAAGTGCCTTTGAACGGGGTATGGTAGTAGATACCAGTTTGAGTGTGTAAAGAACTGCAAGGCTGCTGGGTTTTTCACACTCAAAAGTTTCCCGTGTGTATCATTAATGGTCCACCACCCAAAAGGACATCCAGCCAACTTGACACAACTGTGGGAAGCACTGGAGTCAACAAGGGCCAGCATCCCTGTGGAACGCTTTCAACACCTTGTAGAGTCCATGAGCCCAGATTAATTGAGGCTGTTCTGAGGACAAAAGGGGGGAGGGGGGCAACTCAATATCAGGAAGGTGTTCTTAATGTTTTGTACACTCGATAAAGACAGTTGTGTAAATCACGTAGGATAAA
The DNA here is from genome assembly GCF_965601325.2 of Salmo salar. Lineage (NCBI taxonomy): Eukaryota > Metazoa > Chordata > Actinopteri > Salmoniformes > Salmonidae > Salmo > Salmo salar. The sequence goes on from NC_138295.1 coordinate 92,598,470, forward strand.
GGCGCCTGCTAAATGGACCATATTAAAATTGATGTACCTTGTTGCTGTTGTTCTGGATGGCGTGTCCATAAACAGACAGAAGCATTTGACAGATGTTCTCATTTGATTTGATGTGATGTGCAGTCTTACACTGTGCACCTGGCATTCCTGCAGTGGAAATGGATTTGATACGTTCTAAATTAGCTAGATTATGACTCAACCCTCTATTCCATTCATGTATTTCATTTCATATGTTCTGTATGAATAGAAGTCAACTGCCTGCCTGTCTTTACTGCTGTGGTGTAACGGCTGTCTATGGAAGAAGTGGACCAAAACGCGGCGGAGTTAGGGTTCGTCATATTTAATTTACGAACACTATGCATTTACAAAACCAACAAAAACTGACAGCCAACACAGTCCTGTCAGGTGCAACCACAATGACAAGAACAATTACCCACACCACACAAAGGAAACGTAGGCAACTTATGTGTGACTCCCAATCAACCACAACCCTCTACAGCTGTGCCTGATTGGAAGTCACACGGCCAAAATCAAATGAAACAATAAAACACTCACTCCCTTCTGCCACGTCCTGACCCAACTACACCCTCTACTGGTCAGGACGTGACAGTACCCCCCCCTCAAGGTGCAGACCCCGGGATGCACCTAAAAAAGGAAAACACAAGAAAATCCCCAACAAAAAGGAACACCTAAACAATAAGGGAGGGAAGGGAGGGTGGCTGCCGTCACCGACGGCACTGTGCTACACCCTCCCTCCCCAACCCACCTATCCTGGAGGTGGCTCAGGTGCAGGCCGTTCCGGGCAGTCGGGCCACTCTGGCCGCTCGGGGCAGTCGGGCCATTCTGGCAGCTCGGGGCAGTCTGGCAGCTCGGGGCAGTCTGCCAGCTCGGGGCAGTCTGCCAGCTCGGGGCAGTCGGGGCAGTCTGGCAGCTCGGGGCAGTCTGGCAGCTCGGGGCAGTCCGGCCACTCTGGCAGCTCGGGGCAGTCCGGCAGCTCTGGCAGCTCGGGGCAGTCCGGCAGCTCGGGGCAGTCCGGCGGTTCAGGGCAGTCTGGCCACTCCGGCGGTTCAGGGCAGTCTGGCCACTCCGGCGGTTCAGGGCAGTCTGGCCACTCCGGCGGTTCAGGGCAGTCTGGCCACTCCGGCGGTTCAGGGCAGTCTGGCCACTCCGGCGGTTCAGGGCAGTCTGGCCACTCCGGCGGTTCAGGGCAGTCTGGCCACTCCGGCGGTTCAGGGCAGTCTGGCCACTCCGGCGGTTCAGGGCAGTCTGGCCACTCCGGCGGTTCAGGGCAGTCTGGCCACTCCGGCGGTTCAGGGCAGTCTGGCCACTCCGGCGGTTCAGGGCAGTCTGGCCACTCCGGCGGTTCAGGGCAGTCTGGCCACTCCGGCGGTTCAGGGCAGTCTGGCCACTCCGGCAGTTCTGACGACTGTTGACTGGCGGGCAGCTCTGACGACTGTTGACTGGCGGGCAGCTCTGACGACTGTTGACTGGCGGGCAGCTCTGACGACTGTTGACTGGCGGGCAGCTCTGGTGGTTCCGGCTCAGGATTCACCAGGCTGGGGAGACATAACAGAGACCTGGCTCTGGGCGCAGGCCCTGGACTCACCAGTCTGGGAAGACCCGCTGGATGCCTGGTTTGAGGAGTTGGCACAGGAGAGACCAGGGTGGAGAGACCCACTGGAGGACTGGTCTGTGGAGGAGACACGGGCTTGACAAGGATAGGGAGACCCACTGGAGTACTGGTCCGTGGAGGAGGCACGGGCTTGACCAGGATAGGGAGACCCACTGGAGTACTGGTCCGTGGAGGAGGCACGGGCTTGACCAGGATGGGAAGACATGCAGGAAGCTTGGTTCTGGGCGTAGGCACAGGACGTGCAGGGCTGGGAAGACATGCAGGAGGCCTGTTTCTGGGCGCAGGCACAGTCTTTACCAGACAACCAGCACGCACCTCAGGACGAGTATGGAGAGCTGCCTCAGGTGACATCATTCCCACGACACGCTCATTAGGGCGAATGCCGTACTTTATGCACCATACTAGCAGCTCTCTCATCTCTCTCTCTCCTAATTTCCCCATTAACCCCGTCACAGTCTCTGTCTCATATCCCTCGCTCACCTCCAATGTCATCCCGACTGGCTCTGGTTCTGACCTCAGCTCCACCGACTGTCCCGTGTGCCCCCCCCCAAAAAATTATTGGGGCTGCCACTCGCGCTCGTTGCGCTCTCTCTCCTCGTAATAGCGCCTCTCCGCTCTCGCCGCTTCAATCTCCCACTGCGGGAGGCGATAATCCCCAGCCTGAGTCCATGGTCCCTCTCCGTCCAGGATTTGTTCCCAAGTCCATTCGTCCATAACGCTGTACTCCTACTGCTCCTTCCTCTTCCGCCGCTTGGTCCTGGTTTGGTGGGTAATTCTGTAACGGCTGTCTATGGAAGAAGTGGACCAAAACGCGGCGGAGTTAGGGTTCGTCATATTTAATTTACGAACACTATGCATTTCACAAAACCAACAAAAACTGACAGCCAACACAGTCCTGTCAGGTGCAACCACAATGACAAGAACAATTACCCACGAAACACAAAGGAAACGTAGGCAACTTATGTGTGACTCCCAATCAACCACAACCCTCTACAGCTGTGCCTGATTGGAAGTCACACGGCCAAAATCAAATGAAACAATAAAACACTCACTCCCTTCTGCCACGTCCTGACCCAACTACACCCTCTACTGGTCAGGACGTGACATGTGGTGATGTAATAATGGAAGTCAACTGCCTGCCTGTCTTTACTGCTGTGGTGATGTAATAATGGAAGTCAACTGCCTGCCTGTCTGTCTTTACTGCTGTGGTGATGTAATAATGGAAGTCAACTGCCTGCCTGTCTGTCTTTACTGCTGTGGTGATGTAATAATGGAAGTCAACTGCCTGCCTGTCTTTACTGCTGTGGTGATGTAATAATGGGGGGGGGGGGGGTGTCTCTCTCTCTCTCTGTGTGTGTGTGTGTGTGTGTGTGTGTGTGTGTGTGTGTGTGTGTGTGTGTGTGTGTGTGTGTGTGTGTGTGTGTGTGTGTGTGTGTGTGTGTGTGTGTGTGTGTGTGTGTGTGTGTCCCTCTAGTTGACAGTGAACACGGCGAGGCCTGATAACTGGGCCTTCATCTTCACATTATGATCTTAATGTCATCTCCAGGATATTGAATGATCCTTTTCTCTGGCATAAGATGGAGTCCTACTGGCCTTGACAAGACTCTGTTCTGTATTACCTAGCATAAGATGGAGTCCTACTGGCCTTGACAAGACTCTGTTCTGTATTACCTAGCATAAGATGGAGTCCTACTGGCCTTGACAAGACTCTGTTCTGTATTACCTAGCATAAGATGGAGTCCCACTGGCCTTGACAAGACTGTTCTGTATTAACTAGTCCTGACCCTTAGTCAGTATGAGGACAGGTCCTGACCCTTAGTCAGTATGAGGACAGGTCCTGACCCTTAGTCAGTATGAGGACAGGTCCTGACCCTTAGTCAGTATGAGGACAGGTCCTGACCCTTAGTCAGTATGAGGACAGGTCCTGACCCTTAGTCAGTATGAGGGACAGGTCCTGACCCTTAGTCAGTATGAGGACAGGTCCTGACCCTTAGTCAGTATGAGGACAGGTCCTGACCCTTAGTCTGTATGAGGGACAGGTCCTGACCCTTAGTCAGTATGAGGACAGGTCCTGATCCTTAGTCAGTATGAGGGACAGGTCCTGATCCTTAGTCAGTATGAGGACAGGTCCTGACCCTTAGTCAGTATGAGGGACAGGTCCTGACCCTTAGTCAGTATGAGGGACAGGTCCTGACCCTTAGTCAGTATGAGGACAGGTCCTGACCCTTAGTCAGTATGAGGACAGGTCCTGACCCTTAGTCAGTATGAGGGACAGGTCCTGACCCTTAGTCTGTATTAGGGACAGGTCCTGACACTTAGTCAGTATGAGGACAGGTCCTGATCCTTAGTCAGTATGAGGACAGGTCCTGACCCTTAGTCAGTATGAGGGACAGGTCCTGACCCTTAGTCAGTATGAGGACAGGTCCTGACCCTTAGTCAGTATGAGGACAGGTCCTGATCCTTAGTCAGTATGAGGACAGGTCCTGATCCTTAGTCAGTATGAGGGACAGGTCCTGACCCTTAGTCAGTATGAGGACAGGTCCTGACCCTTAGTCAGTATGAGGACAGGTCCTGACCCTTAGTCAGTATGAGGGACAGGTCCTGACCCTTAGTCAGTATGAGGACAGGTCCTGACCCTTAGTCAGTATGAGGGACAGGTCCTGATCCTTAGTCAGTATGAGGGACAGGTCCTGATCCTTAGTCAGTATGAGGACAGGTCCTGACCCTTAGTCAGTATGAGGGACAGGTCCTGACCCTTAGTCAGTATGAGGGACAGGTCCTGACCCTTAGTCAGTATGAGGACAGGTCCTGACCCTTAGTCAGTATGAGGACAGGTCCTGACCCTTAGTCAGTATGAGGGACAGGTCCTGACCCTTAGTCTGTATTAGGGACAGGTCCTGACACTTAGTCAGTATGAGGACAGGTCCTGATCCTTAGTCAGTATGAGGACAGGTCCTGACCCTTAGTCAGTATGAGGGACAGGTCCTGACCCTTAGTCAGTATGAGGACAGGTCCTGACCCTTAGTCAGTATGAGGACAGGTCCTGATCCTTAGTCAGTATGAGGACAGGTCCTGATCCTTAGTCAGTATGAGGGACAGGTCCTGACCCTTAGTCAGTATGAGGACAGGTCCTGACCCTTAGTCAGTATGAGGACAGGTCCTGACCCTTAGTCAGTATGAGGGACAGGTCCTGACCCTTAGTCAGTATGAGGACAGGTCCTGACCCTTAGTCAGTATGAGGACAGGTCCTGACCCTTAGTCAGTATGAGGACAGGTCCTGATCCTTAGTCAGTATGAGGACAGGTCCTGACCCTTAGTCAGTATGAGGACAGGTCCTGACCCTTAGTCAGTATGAGGGACAGGTCCTGACCCTTAGTCAGTATGAGGACAGGTCCTGACCCTTAGTCAGTATGAGGACAGGTCCTGATCCTTAGTCAGTATGAGGACAGGTCCTGATCCTTAGTCAGTATGAGGGACAGGTCCTGACCCTTAGTCTGTATGAGGGAAAAAATAACTTGAGGAACTTATTCAAGAACGATTTAATGTAACCTATTACAAAAATAAAGCAAACAGGATGGAAAATTGAGAAAAATGCACAAAATTCTTCCTGAATCTCCAATACAGGAATGCTAACAAAAAGAATTTGCAGAAACTCGTTACTGAAGACGGAGTCATCAATGAATCTCCGAATTATATTTTAAAAGAGGAAGCTAATTATTTTAGGCAGATGTTCTCTTTTCCGTCTCATCCTTTCCCACTGAATGAAGATTATGGTAAGGAATTCTTTCCAAATAATATAAAAAATGGAAAATTAACAAATGTACAGAAAGATCAGTGAGAAGGCCAAATTACAGAGGAAGAACTTTTTGAGGCTATAAAATCCTTTCAGTCTGGAAAAACCCCAGGGCTTGATGGCATACCGGTAGAGGTATATCAAGTATTTTTTGATATACTAAAAGCTCCATTGTTAGATTGTTTTAACTACTCCTATAAAAATGGTAGTCTGTCAGGTACTCAGCAGGAAGGTCTGAAATGCATAGCACTCAGAATTAAAAGGGTTTTACTAGATATTTTTCATCCTAATCTAACAGGTTTTTTACATGGACGATACATTGGCGATAATATACGACAACTACGAGAAATAATAAAACATCATGAAACATCTAAGAAGCCAGGAATGGTATTTATAGCGGATTTTGAAAAGGCATTTGATAAAGTAAGACTGGATTTTATTTATAAATGCCTGGATTTCTTTCTATTTCGGTGATTCTCTTATAAAATGGGTAAAAATAATGTGTTGCAACACCAGGTGTAACATAGTAAATAACGGCTACTTCTCAGAGTTTTGAATTGTCAAGAGGAGTTAAACAGGGGTGTCCGCTGTCACCCTATCTATTCGTTATGTCCATTGAAATGCTAGCTATTAAAATCAGATCCAATAACAACCTTCGAGGATTAAAAATCCAAGGCTTAAAAACAAAGGTGTCTTTGTATGCCGATGACTCAAGTTTTATATTAAGTCCGCAAGCTAGATCCCTGCAATGTCTCATTGAAGATCTAGATAACTTTTCTGTACTCTCTGGACTAAAACCTAATTATGATGTGCACAATATTACGCATTGGATCCTTAAAAAATACACCTTTTACATTACCTTACAGTTTACCTATAAAATGAGCTGATGGTGAAGTAGACATACTCGGTATTCATATCACAAAAGATATAAATAAGCTTTCCACAATGAATTTCAATAGAAAACTTATAAAAATGGACAAGATCCTGCAACCATGGAGAGGTAAATACCTGTCTATTTATGTAAAAATTGTCCTGATTAACTCCTTAGTCATATCTCAGTTTACTCACTTACTTATGGCGCTGCCTACTCCTGTCACGTCCTGACCCTAGTAAGATGTCATTTTCTATAGTAGAGTAGGTCAGGGCGTGACAGGGGGTGTTTTGGGTTTTTCTATGTTGGGGTTGTTTGGGTTGATCTCCAATTGGAGGCAGCTGATCCTCGTTGCCTCTGATTGGAGATCATATTTAAGTAGGGGTTTTTCTCTTCCTGTTTTGTGGGTTATTATCTTTTGAGTAGTGTTTGTTTCTCTCTGCGTCACGGTTTGTTGTTTTTGTAAATTCAGTTATTTTGTGTATTGCAAATTTTTCACGGATTTAATAAAATGTGGAACTACAACCACGCTGCACTTTGGTCTGCTCCTTTTGACAGCCGTGACTACTCCTGATGATTTGTTTTTAAATCATATGAGAAAAAAATATTTCACTTTGTCTGCGATGCTAAACCAGACAAAATAAAACATACCTATGTATATAATGAATATGAATTGGATGGGTTGAGATTATTAAATATAAAAGCACTAATCCTCTCTCTAACAGCTTCACTTATTCAAAAGTTTTATTTGAACCCTAAATGGTTCTCAAGTAGATTACTAAGAAAAGCTCATCCATTGTTTAAAAATTGTCTTTGTGCAGATTGCCATGTCTCATTTTTGATTAATTGAAAATGATACTTTTTTTCAAAGTATCTCTCTTTTTCAAATAAGCATTGCAGAGCTGGCTACAATTTCAATTTCATCCCCCTGAAAAGATAGAACAAATATTACAACAAATATTATGGCTGAACTCAAATGTGCTGGTTGATAAAATACCTGTATTTATGGAAAAGATGTTTGAAAATGGTATTTTGTTTTTAAATGATATTGTAAATTGGAATATTAGCGTTATGTTCTTCATGGAGTTATCAGAATTGTACGGAAAGGTCTGCTCAATCCAAGATTACAACCAATTGATTACAGCATTGCCCCAAAAATGAAGGAGGTGGGTGGCAGCGGGAGGAGGTATGGAACTGGTCTGTCTGCCCAATATAAAGGATCAAAACTGGCAGAGGAATAAAAATAGCATAAATAGGAAAGTATACCAGTTTCATTTGAGGACCAGGATGTTGACAACTGTGCCATACAGATTGCAAAATAGTTGGGAAGAGATTTTTGATGTACCTATTCCATGGTACAGGGTGTATGAGTTGATATTTAAAACAACGCAAGATTCAAGACTTCATGCTTTTCAGCTAAAATGATTATATAGAATTCTTGCCACCAACAAAATGTTGAATATTTGGGGCATAAAATCATCGAAGCTCTGCAGATTTTGTTGTGAGGATACAGAATCAATGGACCATTTATTTTGGTATTGCCCTCAGGTAGCGTGTTTCTGGTCTCAGGTTCAGGAATGGCTGAAAATGCATAGCATTGATCTAAAATTGACCCTAGAAATAGCACTGTTAGGAGATCTGGAGAGACCGGGTCAGTCAATTACTAATATACTAATATTCTTAGTAAAAGTATTTATCTTCAACTCGCAATCTGTGGATTCTATTCGATTAGATAGATTGAAATTGTATGTTAAACATCACAGCATAGTTGAAATGTGTTGCGTAGAAACCCGAAGTGGGTGACCAGCAGAGATAGATGGGATGGGCTGAGGGAAGCTGAGGATTGGAATGGGTTGAAACACGAAGTGGGTGGCCATCAGAGATAGATGGGATGGGCTGAGGGAAACTGAGGGTTGGAATGTGGAATTGGAGACAAGTGGGAGTGGAGTTGCTGTGTGAGAGATAGAATGATGGTCAAAGATAAAAGTATTTTTTATTTTTTAAATAGTCTAAATAAAACATAATAAAAGTACATTTGATTGACACTAAGTGGCAGTGTTTTTACAGCTAATGTCGGTTTGCCTGAGGCTGATGCCGTGCAGGTGTTTGTACACATGCATATAATCAAATCAAATCAAATCAAATTTATTTTTATATAGCCCTTCGTACATCAGCTGATATTCTCAAAGTGCTGTACAGAAACCCAGCCTAAAACCCCAAACTGCAAGCAAAGCATGTGAAAGAAGCACGGTGGCTAGGAAAAACTCCCTAGGAAAAACTCCCTAGAAAGGCCAAAAACCTAGGAAGAAACCTAGAGAGGAACCAGGCTATGAGGGGTGGCCAGTCCTCTTCTGGCTGTGCAGGGTGGATATTATAACAGAACATGGTCAAGATGTTAAAATGTTCATACATGACCAGCATGGTCAAATAATAATAATCATAGTAGTTGTCGAGGGTGCAACAAGCACGTCCGGTGAACAGGTCAGGGTTCCATAGCCGCAGGCAGAACAGTTGAAACTGGAGCAGCAGCACGGCCAGGTGGACTGGGGACAGCAAGGAGTCATCATACCAGGTAGTCCTGAGGCATGGTCCTAGGGCTCAGGTCCTCCGAGAGAAAGACAGAAAGAGAGAAAGAGAGAATTAGAGAGAGCATATTTAAATACACACAGGACACCGGATAAGACAAGAGAAATACTCCAGATGTAACAGACTGACCCTAGCCCCCCGACACATAAACTACTGCAGCATAAATACTGTAGGCTGAGACAGGAGGGATCAGAAGACACTGTGGCCCCATCCGATGATACCCCCGGACAGGGCCAAACAGGCAGGATATAACCCCACCCACTTTGCCAAAGCACAGCCCCCACACCACTAGAGGGATGTCTCCAACCACCAACTTACCGTCCTAAGACAAGGCCGAGTATAGCCCATATACACACACTCTCATTCAAATAAACACATACAAGAACACACACATACATGTAATAGTGCCAGACATGCACACAAACATATACAGTTGGCATTGCTGTTATGATTTTAGTTGTCCTTGATGTCCTTTGTTTTACATTTATTATTTTGTTTGATTTAAAAAACGTGCATTGCTGTTTGCTGTTTTTTCTGTCTTTTCTTTTTCTCTCTTTAGTTCATTGTCTTGGTTGTTGGTGCATTGGGGGGTCTTGGGGGAATGGAATTAATTATATTTTTTATTTTTCTTCCTGGGGGGACTGTGGGAGGGGTCTCGAATGGTTGAGGGACAGCATTTGGCGAACTGTGGGGGAATCTTGGAGGGTTCGGGTTCACGTTTTTTGGCCTGGTGGTAGATCGGTCAACATGCCCTTGAGCAGGGCATTGACCCTGGATGCTTCTGTGTGTCGCTCTGAATGGGAATCTGTTGGATGACTGTGTCGTGTCTTTGGGTGTACCATTAAACTGAAGACATGTTTATCAATTAGCTCCCTGTAATTATTATCACGCGATTAAACTGATTAATCGTTTAATTGTAATTAACTAGGAGATCGGGGCACCAAGGAGAATATTCAGATTACAAAGCTATAATTTTCCTAATATAACTTTCCTGTACTATAATATTCTATTCTATTATAGTATAGGCCGATTATCTTCTGGTTTAAATGGTGTATTTTACCTCGAGTCCAGTCTCATTCCAAACGTCGTAAATTGTTGTATCTGCACGAACCCAGTCTTTACTAAAATCATCCATACATCAATTGTCTTAAAATCATTTATTTACTACACTAAGTAATTAACAGAAAACATACAAACAGTAATTATCGTCACAAAGGATTGGTATAGTAATGTGCGCTAATGGCTAACAGGCATGGCTGGTCTGTTAGACAATGGGTCATAAACGGTCAGCTGAGAATGCACACCTACAGAGTTCATTAATATTGACAATTGAAGGCTCACTCATTCGGGAACAATTGCAATCAATATATATTTACGCTCAGTGTGTCGTTCTGATTCTTGTTGGAGAGTTCGGTTCTGTTGGGGAGTTTTCTCCGCGTTCTCTCTCTCTCTCTCTCGGTTAGAATGGATCTTTCAGAGCGACATTCATTAATGTCGTCATCGAATGGATGTTTCGTTGGTCTTCGCGTTCGATGATATAATTTACTTAGTTGCAGACTAATAATTAATATCAAAGACTTGTTCTTATTCTGTCGGTATCAATAGTCTAAAAGTTAACCACGTGGTATGGTTCACTTTCAGTAGAGGAATTGGATGGTAAAACCTATTGGCCATGGAGTGGAGGCCTGGTCTGGGGAAATGTAAATCAGGGGGTGTTTTATAGTGCCCATAGAACAGGCTTGTCAAATGACGCCTGGTCCTGTATGGGTCCCTGGGGGCGTGCCTATGACTGAGATAGACTTGGTTACAGAAATACAATTCTATCACATCACATCAGTACATAGCATCTCAATGTATTACAAAAGCTTTATCCTTATTAATACATTCTATACACCCATTATGATGCAAGTCTCAAGCTGATGCTATTATATAAACAGTTTTATGGTAATATGGCTATATTATCTCTTCTGAGTATCACAAAATTGTACCAAGCGGATCAGTTCGTAGCTGGATTCTTCACCAATCTTCCATACCTTCTCCAGAACACACATGTCGCTCGGTTCTCCAATTCTATGAGTTGGAAGAATTTCCTTTGTCTCTCTATGGGCCATGTGGTAGGAGATTCTCCTCTTAGGGTTTTTACAACCCTTTCACACAGGGCCTGGGTTGGGGGGAAGGTAGGTTGGGTGGTGGTGAAAAAGGGAGGGGGTCAACTGTCCTCCCTGTACCAAAAGAGGCCAATGTCATGACAACTGGTATGATGTAGTTGCTTCACTGCAAGTATATTGTATGTTTTCGAATATTCAATAAATAGGTCCTGACCCTTAGTCTGTCTTAGGGACAGGTCCTGACCCTTAGTCTGTATTAGGACAGGACATGATCCTTAGTCTGTATTAGGGACAGGTCCTGACCCTTAGTCTGTATTAGGGACAGGTCCTGACCCTTAGTCTGTATTAGGACAGGTCCTGACCCTTAGTCTGTATTAGGGACAGGTCCTGACCCTTAGTCTGTATTAGGACAGGTCCTGACCCTTAGTCTGTATTAGGGACAGGTCCTGACCCTTAGTCTGTATTAGGGACAGGTCCTGATCCTTAGTCTGTATTAGGGACAGGTCCTGACCCTTAGTCAGCATGAGGACAGGATATGATCCTTAGTCAGTATGAGGGCCAGCTCTAGTCTATCCAGGTGGTTTCATTACTCCCTCTGGGCTGATCTCTAGTCTATCCAGGTGGTTTCATTACTCCCGCTGGGCTGATCTCTAGTCTATCCAGGTGGTCTCATCTCTTTCTGGGCTGAACTCTAGTCTATCCAGGTGGTTTCATTACTCCCTCTGGGCTGATCTCTAGTCTATCCAGGTGGTTTCATTACTCCCTCTGGGCTGATCTCTAGTCTATCCAGGTGGTTTCATTACTCCCTCTGGGCTGATCTCTAGTCTATCCAGGTGGCTTCATTACTCCCTCTGGGCTGATCTCTAGTCTATCCAGGTGGTTTCATTACTCCCTCTAGGCTGATCTCTAGTCTATCCAGGTGGTTTCATTACTCCCTCTGGGCTGATCTCTAGTCTATCCAGGTGGTTTCATTACTCCCTCTGGGCTGATCTCTAGTCTATCCAGGTGGTTTCATTACTCCCGCTGGGCTGATCTCTAGTCTATCCAGGTGGTTTCATTACTCCCTCTGGGCTGATCTCTAGTCTATCCAGGTGGTTTCATTACTCCCTCTGGGCTGATCTCTAGTCTATCCAGGTGGTCTCATCTCTTTCTGGGCTGATCTCTAGTCTATCCAGGTGGTTTCATTACTCCCTCTGGGCTGATCTCTAGTCTATCCAGGTGGTTTCATTACTCCCTCTGGGCTGATCTCTAGTCTATCCAGGTGGTTTCATTACTCCCTCTGGGCTGATCTCTAGTCTATCCAGGTGGTTTCATTACTCCCTCTGGGCTGATCTCTAGTCTATCCAGGTGGTTTCATTACTCCCTCTGGGCTGATCTCTTGTCTATCCAGGTGGTTTCATTACTCCACACATATCACTATGACCTTCACTCTCATTAACGCCTCGGAGCCAGTGACAGGAGATTTGATCTCTGCTACATGCAAAGCAGAGATATCATGGTTTCCTTCCAAATGGTACACTAGTCCCTATATAGTGCACTACTTTTAAAACAGGGTCCATGGGGGCTCTGGTCAGAAGTAGTGCCCTATAGGGTGACATTTGTTCTGCAGCACCATCTCTAAACGCAGAGATCTAAATGTTCCCACTCATCCTCCTCGTCATTCTCTTGTTTCCTCCTCGTCATCCTCTTGTTTCCTCCTCGTCATTCTCTTGTTTCCTCCTCGTCATTCTCTTGTTTCCTCCTCGTCATTCTCTTGTTTCCTCCTCGTCATTCTCTTGTTTCCTCCTCGTCATCCTCTTGTTTCCTCCTCGTCATCCTCTTGTTTCCTCCTCGTCATCCTCTTGTTTCCTCCTCGTCATCCTCTTGTTTCCTCCTCGTCATCCTCTTGTTTCCTCCTCGTCATCCTCTTGTTTCCTCCTCGTCATCCTCTTGTTTCCTCCTCGTCATTCTCTTGTTTCCTCCTCGTCATCCTCTTGTTTCCTCCTCGTCATCCTCTTGTTTCCTCCTCGTCATCCTCTCGTTTCCTCCTCGTCATCCTCTTGTTTCCTCCTCGTCATTCTCTTGTTTCCTCCTCGTCATCCTCTTGTTTCCTCCTCGTCATCCTCTTGTTTCCTCGTCATCCTCTTGTTTCCTCCTCGTCATCCTCTTGTTTCCTCCTCCTTTTTCTGTAACAACTGGATGGAGGCTGAGTTGGACCGGAGTCAAACGTTTTCCTCTCACTATCTGTCTGTCAGTCTGTCTGGACTTCTGGTAGCTTTAATCATCAACAGTTAAACAAATTGACAGTATTACCATAGATATGACATGAACGTACATTTCTTTTCCTAAGACACTTTACGAAATGTCTAGACTTACGATGGTTAGAATTCTGATATCCAGTAACTCTGAAGTGAACGTTTGACAGCGATGGCAGTGGCTTACATTACCCTTCAACACTATCACCCCGTCCTTACGCACTCAGATTGTCACTTCCTAGTCATATTAGCATTTGAATATTTCTGATTATGCCAGTCTGCATTAAATATTCAGTGAGGGCCTCACAATCCAATTAAATGAGAGATGTGCTTTAAAGGCATCAGCAAACATGATTGAATGCAGAGCTCTCGATGACCAACAGGACAACTTCAAGAGGCTGGAGAGACTCACCAGGAAGCTAAACGACAATGTGTTTATCAGCGATGAAATGACGCTGGGTGTCTGTGAAAGAAGTGCAGGAGCATGTCCACACACACACATACACGCACACAGGCACACACACAGGCACGCACACACACAGGCACACACACACAGGCACACACACACAGGCACGCACACACACAGGCACGCACACACACAGGCACGCACACACACAGGCACGCACACACACAGGCACATACACACACAGGCACACACACACAGGCACGCACACACACAGGCACACACACACACAGGCACGCACACACACAGGCACATACACACACAGGCACATACACACACAGGCACGCACACACACATCATCCATCTCTATCTGTATCCCATCCTTGCTACAAGAAGTGGAGTTCCTGCTCTGAATGTATTTGTCTGCCTGTGTCTGCCTCCCACCGGCTAGTGTGATAAATATGAGGAGTGAAATGAACTCAAACATGTGCTTTAATTTAAAAAGACCCCACCAAAATGGGATTAACAGGAGAGACACTGGATTATCACGACTGAAACGTCTCTGAACACTCAGGGTTTGGAGAGAGAGAGAGACACTGTGGATTATCACGACTAAAACGTCTCTGAACGCTCAGGGTTTGGAGAGAGAGAGAGAGACACTGTGGATTATCACGACTGAAACGTCTCTGAACACTCAGGGTTTGGAGAGAGAGAGAGACGCTGTGGATTATCACAACTGAAATGTCTCTGAACACTCAGGGTTTGGAGAGAGAGAGAGACGCTGTGGATTATCACGACTGAAACGTCTCTGAACACTCAGGGTTTGGGGAGAGAGAGAGAGACACTGTGGATTATCACGACTGAAACGTCTCTGAACACTCAGGGTTTGGAGAGAGAGAGAGAGACACTGTGGATTATCACGACTGAAACGTCTCTGAACGCTCAGGGTTTGGAGAGAGAGAGAGACGCTGTGGATTATCACGACTGAAACGTCTCTGAACACTCAGGGTTTGGAGAGAGAGAGAGAGACGCTGTGGATTATCACGACTAAAACGTCTCTGAACACTCAGGGTTTGGAGAGAGAGAGAGAGACGCTGTGGATTATCACGACTAAAACGTCTCTGAACACTCAGGGTTTGGAGAGAGAGAGAGACGCTGTGGATTATCACGACTGAAACGTCTCTGAACACTCAGGGTTTGGAGAGAGAGAGAGAGACGCTGTGGATTATCACGACTAAAACGTCTCTGAACACTCAGGGTTTGGAGAGAGAGAGAGAGACGCTGTGGATTATCACGACTGAAATGTCTCTGAACACTCAGGGTTTGGAGAGAGAGAGAGACGCTGTGGATTATCACGACTGAAACGTCTCTGAACACGCAGGGTTTGGAGAGAGAGAGAGAGACGCTGTGGATTATCACGACTGAAACGTCTCTGAACACGCAGGGTTTGGAGAGAGAGAGAGACGCTGTGGATTATCACGACTGAAATGTCTCTGAACACGCAGGGTTTGGAGAGAGAGAGAGACGCTGTGGATTATCACGACTGAAATGTCTCTGAACACGCAGGGTTTGGAGAGAGAGAGAGACGCTGTGGATTATCACGACTGAAACGTCTCTGAACACGCAGGGTTTGGAGAGAGAGAGAGAGACGCTGTGGATTATCACGACTGAAACGTCTCTGAACACGCAGGGTTTGGAGAGAGAGAGAGACGCTGTGGATTATCACGACTGAAACGTCTCTGAACACTCAGGGTTTGGAGAGAGAGAGAGAGACGCTGTGGATTATCACGACTAAAACGTCTCTGAACACTCAGGGTTTGGAGAGAGAGAGAGACGCTGTGGATTATCACGACTAAAACGTCTCTGAACACTCAGGGTTTGGAGAGAGAGAGAGACGCTGTGGATTATCACGACTGAAACGTCTCTGAACACGCAGGGTTTGGAGAGAGAGAGAGAGACGCTGTGGATTATCACGACTAAAACGTCTCTGAACACTCAGGGTTTGGGGTCGGAATGAAGGAGGAAGGACAAAGATAAAGTCTTGAGCCACCATCTTCCTTCTCCATTGGTTTTTCATCCATTGCACAAAGGCACAAACTCTATTTTAAGACTTGTATTGCCTTTATTTCTCACCATCTATCCTGACCCCATGTGGATGTTATAGTGGGTTAGTTAGTTAGTGAGGTCCCTGTTACACAGTGGATACATCCCTAATGGCACCCTATTCCCTATGTACTGCACTACTATGGGCCATGGTTAAACGTAGTGCACTATATAGGGAATATGGTGCCATTTGGGACTCACACAGTGTCAAAGACCAGTACGTTTAGGGATCCTTTACATTGTGATACAGATATGAAAGCTAATTAACAGTGACCTGTCTGTCCTTAATATTCAACTCAGCACTGGCTCTAATGACTGGGTCCTTTAATAGCTGGGACTTAATTGAAGCAAATAAGATGGTACCCTCTTATACAGCTGGACCCTTATGCTATTAGACAGACCCTTATGGTATTAGACAGACCCTTATGCTATTAGCTAGACCCGTACGATATTAGCCAGACCCTTATGCTACTAGCCAGACATTTACGGTATTAGCTGGACCCTTATGGTATTAGCTGGACCCTTATGCTATTAAATAGACCTGTATGCTATTAGCTAGACCCTTATGCTATTAGCTAGACCCTTTTGGTATTAGCTAGACCCTTATGGTATTAGCTGGACCCTTATGCTATTAGCTAGACCCTTATGCTATTAGCTAGACCCTTTTGGTATTAGCTAGACCCTTATGCTATTAGCTAGACCCTTATGCTATTAGCTAGACCCTTATGGTATTAGCTAGACCCTTATGCTATTAGCTAGACCCTTATGCTATTAGCTAGACCCTTATGCTATTAGCTAGACCCTTATGCTATCAGCTAGACCCTTATGCTATCAGCTAGACCCTTATGCTATTAGCTAGACCCTTATGCTATTAGCTAGACCCTTTTGGTATTAGCTAGACCCTTTTGGTATTAGCTAGATATAGGTTCATTAACTGGGCTGATGATGAAGGGAAATGGTAATGGGGGTTGTTATATGTATCTGTTGTTCAACTATAAATACTAATGATATTGAACCTGGGTTGACGTTTAAATCCTTTAAGGTGGGTAGTTTCATGTGCAATTTTCAGTCTATTAAGTATTGTGTTCTGTCAAGTGATGATAATAGTTTAGAAGTGTATCCAAAGTCGGCAGATCAGAAGGTTATGATTATGCATACAGATTGGCATCTGTTATATTTACGATTAGGGTTAGGGGAGGTAATGTTAGGATTAGGGTTAGGGGAGGTAATGTTAAGATTGGGGTTGGTAATGTCAGGATTAGGGTTAGGGGAGGTAATGTTAAGATTGGGGTTGGTAATGTCAGGATTAGGGTTAGGGGAGGTAATGTCAGGATTAGGGGAGGTAATGCTAGAGCCAGGGCTAAGGTTAGGGGAGGTTATGCTAGGGTTAGGGGAAGCAATGTTAGGGTTATGAGAGGTAATGCTAGAGTTAAGGGAGGTAATGTTAAGGTTAGGGTCAGGGGAGGTAATGCCAGGGTTAGGGGAGGTAATGTAAGAGTAGGGTTAGGGGAGGTAATGTTAAGGTTAGGGTCAGGGGAGGTAATGTCAGGGTTAGGGGAGGTAATGCCAGGGTTAGGGTAGGTAAGGTTAGGGTTAGGGAAGGTAATGTCAGGGTTAGGGGAGGTAATGCCAGGGTTAGGGGAGGTAATGTCAGGGTTAGGGGAGGTAATGTCAGGGTTAGGGGAGGTAATGCCAGGGTTAGGGGAGGTAATGTCAGGGTTAGGGGAGGTAATGTCAGGGTTAGGGGAGGTAATGTCAGGGTTAGGGGAGGTAATGTCAGGGTTAGGGGAGGTAATGTCAGGGTTAGGGGAGGTAATGTCAGGGTTAGGGAAGGTAATGCCAGGGTTAGGGGAGGTAATGTCAGGGTTAGGGGAGGTAATGTCAGGGTTAGGTGAGGTAATGTTAGGGTTAGGGTTAGTGGAGGTAATGTCAGGGTTAGGGAAGGTAATGCCAGGGTTAGGGGAGGTAATGTCAGGGTTAGGGGAGGTAATGCCAGGGTTAGGGGAGGTAATGCCAGGGTTAGGGGAGGTAATGTCAGGGTTAGGGGAGGTAATGTCAGGGTTAGGGGAGGTAATGTCAGGGTTAGGGGAGGTAATGTCAGGGTTAGGGGAGGTAATGTCAGGGTTAGGGGAGGTAATGTCAGGGTTAGGGTTAGTAGAGGTAATGTCAGGGTTAGGGGAGGTAATGCCAGGGTTAGGGGAGGTAATGTCAGGGTTAGGGGAGGTAATGTCAGGGTTAGGGGAGGTAATGTCAGGGTTAGGGGAGGTAATGTCAGGGTTAGGGGAGGTAATGTCAGGGTTAGGGGAGGTAATGTCAGGGTTAGGGTTACTTCTTATTTCCATGCAATTTGCTGATGACATATAAATCCTGCTGTAGCCCCAAAACACTTCTACCGTGAAACAGCATAATCCCCAACATGATAGTCAACCAGGAAGTCTGGAGCCACAAAACACTTCTATGGTGTAACAGCATAATCCCCAACATGATAGTCAACCAGGAAGTCTGGAGCCACAAAACACTTCTATGGTGTAACAGCATAATCCCCAACATGATAGTCAACCAGGAAGTCTGGAGCCACAAAACACTTCTATGGTGTAACAGCATAATCCCCAACATGATAGTCAACCAGGAAGTCTGGAGCCACAAAACACTTCTATGGTGTAACAGCATAATCCCCAACATGATAGTCAACCAGGAAGTCTGGAGCCACAAAACACTTCTATGGTGTAACAGCATAATCCCCAACATGAAAACTGAGTTCTTCTCTAGTCTAATACGATACTCGTTGAATTATTCAAGCATAGCTGCTTTCATTTACAGAAAGGCATTTCCTCTTTAATTAGTTGGATCGTTTCATGTCCTTTCATAAAAGATCACTTACATTTGAATATTGAAATTATCTCAATTAATAAGCAAGGCTTTTGGCTTAATAACTTTTCTAAATGGCTTCTGAACTTTTTTTATCAACCGTATTGAAGGCCCATCAAAGTCGGCTTCAGTTCGAAAGCATTCGGGCAAATGAAATAAATATTTAAAACATTCATAGAAAGAATGATTTAATGCGACCGCTGTGAATGGGAATCTGCCAGTGTTAAATGAAATGTGTTTTATGAAATCATTAGTGTGTTAGGGATTTAAACAGATGCAAATTACAATCATGAATACTTTATTGACAGTATTAGTAACAGAAAAAGACTTCATATAGTGAATGGCTGAGGTGAATGTCTAGGTTGGGTTCTGTATTTGAAATCCAACTCCTAAACAGCGTCATGTCTCATTTCAATTTGATCAGTGTCCTTTAAAACTTAAAGGACTACGTCAATACACTGTATCATCGTGTCTCATACGGCACCCTATGCCCTATGTAGTGAACTACTTTTCACCAGAGCCCTATGGGTCCTGTTCAAATGTAGTGGATATAATATAGGGAATAGGGTGCCATTTTGGATGCACTTATCTCTGAGAGTTGCTGAGCTTCGCTACAGCCTTCAGTTATAATATGAATCAAAACCTAGTCTATATATATATTTATTTCTGAATGTTTTATTTATTTAACCTTTGTTTAAGTTAGTTAAAGAACAAATTCTTATTCACAATGACGGCCTACACCAGCCAAACCCGGACGACGCTGGGTCAATTGTGCGTCGCCCTATGGGACTCATAATCACGGCCGGTAGCGATACAGCCTGGATTCGAACCAGGGTGTCTGTAGCGATGCCTCTAGCACTGAGATGCAGTGCCTTAGACCGCCGAGCCACTCTGGAGCCCTATAGAGAGGATGCACCATAGATAATCTATTTTACATCAATGTGATTAACATTAGCCCCATAGTCAGTATCCAACATTAGATCAAGCCATGATCCACCCCCGTCTATTCTTTGATTCCCTCCCAAATGGCACCCTACTCCCTTTATAGTGCACTTCTTTTAACCAGGGCTCATGGAGCTCTGATCAGAAGTAGTGCACCGTGCAGGGAATAGGGTGCCATTTGGGACGAACACCCTATCTAATCTTTATAGTGGAGCCAGAACACTCCTCTATAACTGCTCTGTGCCATGAGCCTCCATAGTGAATGAACTGTATAGAGGGGAGATGTGGGCATGCCTGGGACAATTTATTACAAGCCAATATCAGTTCATCAAAGGAGAAGAAGAAAATCTATTTCAGGGTGATGTGAGAAAGGGAGGTTACACAATGATAGTTGAGGGAAGCTCACATCTCACATCTTTCTCAAACTCCTTGACAATGACTGATTAATCAGGTATAACCATAACAGCCTCATCCCTGTTCCTCGTCCACTAGATGATATAACCATAACAGCCTCATCCCTGTTCCTCGTCCACTAGATGATATAACCATAACAGCCTCATCCCTGTTCCTCGTCCACTAGATGGTATAACCATAACAGCCTCATCCCTGTTCCTCGTCCACTAGATGATATAACCATAACAGCCTCATCCCTGTTCCTCGTCCACTAGATGATATAACCATAACAGCCTCATCCCTGTTCCTCGTCCACTAGATGATATAACCATAACAGCCTCATCCCTGTTCCTCGTCCACTAGATGATATAACCATAACAGCCTCATCCCTGTTCCTCGTCCACTAGATGATATAACCATAACAGCCTCATCCCTGTTCCTCGTCCACTAGATGATATAACTATAACAGCCTCATCCCTGTTCCTCGTCCACTAGATGATATAACCATAACAGCCTCATCCCTGTTCCTCGTCCACTAGATGATATAAACATAACAGCCTCATCCCTGTTCCTCGTCCACTAAATGAGTGACTGTGCTCATCTACATGTGGAGAAACACAAACACAATGTTTTGATTTCAACACCTTGACGTCAGCCACTCAATCAAACATGGCCGTTGTTGTTTTAATGACAATAGCGAAAGTCCAACTTCCACACTCTCTCCTCCATCATCTCTCCTCCGTGACTTGGAAACCGATGTGATTGAGTGGTTGAGGAAGTTGTCACTTCGTTAGTTGGCAAACGGAAGACTGTCATCCCTTCCTCGATAGCCTCCTTTTGGCGAGGAAGAACAGGTGCATCCTACCTGAGTCCTTCGTGGAAGACTTCTGAAATCTGCCACACTCCCTTTGAATCAGCTATAGTTTTATTGAAGGAGAACAGCTTGCCAACCTTTAAAAAGCATATTCTACTCATCTTTTATCTATGAAATGTCTTCACAACTAGATACATTGGTTTTGATCACTTTATACATTTATTTTGGGATTCCACCCTGTAAATATCATTTACCTGATGACACGCGATTGACAGGAGACTTTCATTTCATATGAAGCACTTTCCTCTCCTCGCCAACTCTCCTCGATTCCCTTTGATCTTTTTCAAAAGGAGGCCAGAGAGGAGGGAGGAGAGAGGACTCAGGAGTTGAGCAAATCCAATTGAGAAAAGGCCACTGCCTCTGCACTGCCTCATCTGTCACTTGTCAGTAGGCAGTTAGACGATGTGAATGAGACGACTGAGCTGAGGTTAATGGAAGCACAGGCCATAAGAGACACATCGCCTGCATCGCAAATGGCATCCTATTCCCTACATAGTGCACTATTTCTGACCAGAGCAGTATATAGGCTGTCATTTGAGACGCAGCCATCATCACAATCTGAAGTTCCCTTCTCTTAAACAGGATCCGCAACACTCCAGTAAAGAGTCCACTAGCTGACTGAACAATACTGTTATAATCATTATGGAGAGAGAATAGTCCACTAGCTGACTGAACAATGCTGTTATAATCATTATGGAGAGAGAATAGTCCACTAGCTGACTGAACAATGCTGTTATAATCATTATGGAGAGAGAATAGTCCACTAGCTGACTGAACAATACTGTTATAATCATTATGGAGAGAGAATAGTCCACTAGCTGTCTGAACAATACTGTTATAATCATTATGGAGAGAGAATAGTCCACTAGCTGACTGAACAATACTGTTATAATCATTATGGAGAGAGAATAGTCCACTAGCTGACTGAACAATACTGTTATAATCATTATGGAGAGAGAATAGTCCACTAGCTGAGTGAACAATGCTGTTATAATCATTATGGAGAGAGAATAGTCCTCTAGCTGACTGAACAATGCTGTTATAATCATTATGGAGAGAGAATAGTCCACTAGCTGACTGAACAATACTGTTATAATCATTATGGAGAGAGAATAGTCCACTAGCTGACTGAACAATACTGTTATAATCATTATGGAGAGAGAATAGTCCACTAGCTGACTGAACAATGCTGTTATAATCATTATGGAGAGAGAATAGTCCACTAGCTGACTGAACAATGCTCCTAATGTCATCATCATTATGGAGAGAGAATAGTCCACTAGCTGACTGAACAATACTGTTATAATCATTATGGAGAGAGAATAGTCCACTAGCTGACTGAACAATACTGTTATAATCATTATGGAGAGAGAATAGTCCACTAGCTGACTGAACAATACTGTTATAATCATTATGGAGAGAGAATAGTCCACTAGCTGACTGAACAATGCTGTTATAATCATTATGGAGAGAGAATAGTCCACTAGCTGACTGAACAATGCTCCTAATGTCATCATCATTATGGAGAGAGAATAGTCCACTAGCTGACTGAACAATACTGTTATAATCATTATGGAGAGAGAATAGTCCACTAGCTGACTGAACAATACTGTTATAATCATTATGGAGAGAGAATAGTCCACTAGCTGACTGAACAATACTGTTATAATCATTATGGAGAGAGAATAGTCCACTAGCTGACTGAACAATGCTGTTATAATCATTATGGAGAGAGAATAGTCCACTAGCTGACTGAACAATACTGTTATAATCATTATGGAGAGAGAATAGTCCACTAGCTGAGTGAACAATGCTGTTATAATCATTATGGAGAGAGAATAGTCCTCTAGCTGACTGAACAATACTGTTATAATCATTATGGAGAGAGAATAGTCCACTAGCTGACTGAACAATACTGTTATAATCATTATGGAGAGAGAATAGTCCACTAGCTGACTGAACAATACTGTTATAATCATTATGGAGAGAGAATAGTCCACTAGCTGACTGAACAATGCTCCTAATGTCATCATCATTATGGAGAGAGAATAGTCCACTAGCTGACTGAACAATACTGTTATAATCATTATGGAGAGAGAATAGTCCACTAGCTGACTGAACAATACTGTTATAATCATTATGGAGAGAGAATAGTCCACTAGCTGACTGAACAATGCTCCTAATGTCATCATCATTATGGAGAGAGAATAGTCCACTAGCTGACTGAACAATACTGTTATAATCATTATGGAGAGAGAATAGTCCACTAGCTGACTGAACAATACTGTTATAATCATTATGGAGAGAGAATAGTCCACTAGCTGACTGAACAATACTGTTATAATCATTATGGAGAGAGAATAGTCCACTAGCTGACTGAACAATGCTGTTATAATCATTATGGAGAGAGAATAGTCCACTAGCTGACTGAACAATACTGTTATAATCATTATGGAGAGAGAATAGTCCACTAGCTGACTGAACAATGCTCCTAATGTCATCATCATTATGGAGAGAGAATAGTCCACTAGCTGACTGAACAATACTGTTATAATCATTATGGAGAGAGAATAGTCCACTAGCTGACTGAACAATACTGTTATAATCATTATGGAGAGAGAATAGTCCACTAGCTGACTGAACAATACTGTTATAATCATTATGGAGAGAGAATAGTCCACTAGCTGACTGAACAATGCTGTTATAATCATTATGGAGAGAGAATAGTCCACTAGCTGACTGAACAATGCTCCTAATGTCATCATCATTATGGAGAGAGAATAGTCCACTAGCTGACTGAACAATACTGTTATAATCATTATGGAGAGAGAATAGTCCACTAGCTGACTGAACAATGCTCCTAATGTCATCATCATTATGGAGAGAGAATAGTCCACTAGCTGACTGAACAATACTGTTATAATCATTATGGAGAGAGAATAGTCCACTAGCTGACTGAACAATACTGTTATAATCATTATGGAGAGAGAATAGTCCACTAGCTGACTGAACAATGCTCCTAATGTCATCATCATTATGGATAGTGAAAGGTACAATAGAAGGCTCACAGTAGAGAAGGTGGCTGGAACAACACGGCAGGTGACAATGGCCCTAGCTAGTGTTATTATAGATAATGAAGAGGTGGTGGCTGAGCAGAACAATACACCTAAATGTCATTATACACTGGAATTCCTGCCTTCACAACCCCTGCACAACAGCTGCA
>NC_138295.1:92625000-92677500 GCF_965601325.2 Salmo salar
AGCGGTGCCAATTCCTCTTTTGAAAAGTGTGAGAGAGCCAGATACTTTAGTAGGTATATACCTCTATATAGGGCTCTGCATAAACCTACTTTAGAATGAACTCACACGTATAATGGATTAAGTCATGTAGGATACATCATAAACCTACTTTAGAATGAACTCACATGTATAATGGATTAAGTCATGTAGGATACATCATAAACCTACTTTAGAATGAACTCACATGTATAATGGATTAAGTCATGTAGGATACATCATAAACCTACTTTAGAATACTCACATGTATAATGGATAAAGTCATGTAGGATACATCATAAACCTACTTTAGAATAAACTCACATGTATAATGGATTAAGCCATGTAGGATACATCATAAACCTACTTTAGAATGAACTCACATGTACAGTACCAGTCAAAAGTTTGGACACATTTTTTATATTCTAGAATAATTTTTAACAAGGCACACCTGCTAATTGAAATGCATTCCACACCTCATGAAGCTGGTTGAGAGAATGCCAAGAGTGTGCAAAGCTGTCATCAAGGCAAAAGGTGGCTACTTTGAAGAATCTCAAATATGAAATATATTTTGATTTGTTTAACACTTTTGTTTGGTTACTACATGATTCCATATTGTGTTATTTCGTAGTTTTGATGTCTTCACTATTAATCTACAATGTAGAAAATAGTAAAAAATAAAGAAAAACCCTTGAATGAGTAGGTGTGTCCAAACTTTTGACTGGTACTGCATGTATTGGACTTGTTAGAGACTTCAGTATCTCCTTTATATTGGCTGTACTGATACCTCAGTATACTTCAGTATCTCCTGTGCCCAGCCCAAGGCAGAGACAGATGCAATCAGGGAGCTTGCAGCAATCCTACAGTCAGATGGGAGGGCTTATTTGGGGATATTGGTTTGGCTGGGTAAATGATGTGCTTTAACAGAGATGGTGCAGTTGCATAGCAACTGTTGGAACGTCATTTTCAGCAAGCAGGGTTTGATATTAGGGGGTGGAAATTGGCTTTAATGGAAGTCTGGATGGATGGAAAGACAGATGTTTTTGGTTTCATGCCAAAAAATAGGGGTTGAGTAGAAAACAGGTTTTTAAATAATATAAAAGGCAAGTCAACATTTGTCCTGGTAAAATGGATTTCGCTTTGCAACGATTTATATAATGCCATAGTATAGTGAATTACATAAAGCCATAGTATAGTTAATTATATATAGCCATAGTATAGTGAATTATATAAAGCCAGTGAATTATATAAAGCCATACTATAGTTAATTCCACAGTATATGATCATTATTCATATATCTACGGTATAAATACTAAACAAATAAAGTGGTAACTCTTGTTAAAGTGGATTTTGCTGTCCAATCATATAATACCACAGCATAACAAGTTCCACTTGTTCTATGGAGTTTATGTAATCATATTCGTATATCTAGAGTATAAAATGGTCTGTAGGTGTCACGTCCTGACCAGTAATAAGATTATTTGCTATTGTAGTTTGGTCAGGACGTGGCAGAGGGTATTTTGTTTATGTGTGTCGGGGTGATGGTTTATGTAGTGGGGTGTTTCATTCATTATTTCCGGGGTTTTTGGTCACTGCTATATGTTAGTCTATTTCTAGGTTCTTTCTAGTTAGTCTGTTTCTATGTGTAGTTAATTGGGGTGTGGACTCTCAATTGAAGGCAGGGGTTGTCTAGTTGCCTTTGATTGAGAGTCCTATATATTAGGGTGTGTTTGTGATTTGTGGGAGGTTGTTTCTTGTTTTGCCTGTGTGAGCTTGACAAGACTGTTTTGTTGTTCGTGCGTTCTTCGTTTTGTTATTTTGGTGTTCTCTTTATTTTAAATAAATAACAAGATGAGCATCCACATTCCTGCTGCGTTTTGGTCCTCTATCCCCGACGACAACTGTTACAGTAGGTTATAACTGGGTAATGCTAAAGGAAATGCTAACTTGCCCAGTTGTTTCCTCCAGTAGGGTGTAGCTTTAGGTCCAGCAGGGTGTAGCTTTAGGTCCAGTAGGGTGTAGCTTTAGGTCCAGTAGGGTGTAGCATTAAGTCCTGTAGGGTGTAGCTTTCGGTCCAGCAGGGTGTAGCTTTAGGTCCAGTAGGGTGTAGCATTAAGTCCTGTAGGGTGTAGCTTTCGGTCCAGCAGGGTGTAGCTTTAGGTCCAGTAGGGTGTAGCTTTAGATCCAGTAGGGTGTAGCTTTCGGTCCAGTAGGGCGTAACTTTAGATCCAGTAGGGTGTAGCTTTAGGTCCAGTAGGGCGTAGGTTTAGGTCCAGTAGGGTGTAGCTTTAGATCCAGTAGGGTGTAGCTTTAGGTCCAGTAGGGAGTAGCTTTAGGTCCAGTAGGGTGTAGCTTTAGATCCAGTAGGGTGTAGCTTTGGGTCCAGTAGGGTGTAGCTTTAGGTCCAGTAGGGTGTAGCTTTAGGTCCAGCAGGGTGTAGCTTTAGGTCCAGCAGGGCGTAGCTTTAGGTCCAGTAGGGTGTAGCTTTAGATCCAGTAGGGTGTAGCTTTAGGTCCAGCAGGGTGTAGCTTTAGGTCCAGCAGGGCGTAGCTTTAGATCCAGTAGGGTGTAGCTTTCGGTCCAGTAGGGCGTAGCTTTAGATCCAGTAGGGTGTAGCTTTAGGTCCAGTAGGGCGTAGCTTTAGGTCCAGTAGGGCGTAGCTTTAGGTCCAGTAGGGTGTAGCTTTAGATCCAGTAGGGCGTAGCTTTAGGTCCAGTAGGGTGTAGCTTTAGATCCAGTAGGGTGTAGCTTTAGATCAAACGACACCGCTGGTCCTGCTCACACTGCCCTACCCTATGCTTTGACCTCTTTCTCCACTCTCTCTCCAGATGAAATCTTGCGTCTTGTGACGGCCGGCCGCCCAACAACCTGCCCGCTTGACCCTATCCCCTCCTCTCTTCTCCAGACCATTTCCGGAGACCTTCTCCCTTACCTCACCTCGCTCATCAACTCATCCTTGACCGCTGGCTACGTCCCTTCCGTCTTCAAGAGAGCGAGAGTTGCACCCCTTCTCAAAAAACCTACACTCGATCCCTCCGATGTCAACAACTACAGACCAGTATCCCTTCTTTCTTTTCTCTCCAAAACTCTTGAACGTGCCGTCCTGCTATCTCTCTCAGAATGACCTTCTCGATCCAAATCAGTCAGGTTTCAAGGCTGGTCATTCAACTGAGGCTGCTCTTCTCTGTGTCACGGAGGCTCTCCGCACTGCTAAAGCTAACTCTCTCTCCTCTGCTCTCATCCTTCTAGACCTATCTGCTGCCTTTGATACTGTGAACCATCAGATCCTCCTCTCCACCCTCTCCGAGTTGGGTATCTCTGGCGCGGCACACTCTTGGATTGCGTCCTACCTGACAGGTCTCTCCTACCAGGTGGCGTGGCTAGAATCCGTCTCTGCACCACGTGCTCTCACCACTGGTGTCCCCCAGGGCTCAGTTCTAGGCCCTCTCCTATTCTCGCTATACACCAAGTCACTTGGCTCTGTCATATCCTCACACGGTCTCTCCTATCATTGCTACGCAGACGACACACAATTAATCTTCTCCTTTCCCCCTTCTGATAACCAGGTGGCGAATCGCATCTCTGCATGTCTGGCAGACATATCAGTGTGGATGACGGATCACCACCTCAAGCTGAACCTCGGCAAGACGGAGCTGCTCTTCCTCCCGGGGAAGGACTGCCCTTTCCATGATCTCGCCATCACGGTGGACAACTCCATTGTGTCCTCCTCCCAGAGTGCTAAGAGCCTCGGCGTGACCCTGGACAACACCCTGTCGTTCTCCGCTAACATCAAGGCGGTGACCCGATCCTGTAGGTTCATGCTATACAACATTCGCAGAGTACGACCCTGCTTTACACAGGAAGCGGCGCAGGTCCTAATCCAGGCACTTGTCAAATCCCGTCTCGATTACTGCAACTCCCTGTTGGCAGGGCTCCCTGCCTGTGCCATTAAACCCCTACAACTCATCCAGAACGCCGCAGCCCGTCTGGTGTTCAGCCTTCCCAAGTTCTCTCACGTCATTCCGCTCCTCCGCACACTCCACTGGCTTCCAGTTGAAGCTCGCATCTGCTACAAGACCATGGTGCTTGCCTACGGAGCTGTGAGGGGAACGGCACCTCCGTACCTTCAGGCTCTGATCAGGCCATACACCCAAACAAGGGCACTGCATTCATCCACCTCCTGGCCTGCTGGCCCCCCTACCTCTGCGGAAGCACAGTTCCCGCTCAGCCCAGTCAAAACTGTTCGCTGCTCTGGCACCCCAATGGTGGAACAAGCTCCCCCACGACGCCAGGACAGCGGAGTCAATCACCACCTTCCGTAGACACCTGAAACCCCACCTCTTTAAGGAATACCTGGGATAGGAATATAGTAATACTTCTAACCCCCCCCCCCCCCCCAAAAAAAAGATATAGATGTACTATTGTAAAGTGGTTGTTCTACTGGATATCTTAAGGTGAATGCACCAATTTGTAAGTCGCTAAATGACGTATATGTAAATGTAAATAGTGTAGATTTCTTTTATTGTTTTTTTTGCCAATGGTAGCCTGCACCACCACCATGGTAGCCCGCACCACCACCACCACCATGGTAGCCCGCACAACCACCACCACCACCACCATGGTAGCTAATACCACCACCACCATCATCATGGTAGCCCACACCACCACCATCACAGTAGCCCACACCAACACCACGGTAGCCCACACCACCACCACCATGGTAGCCCACACCACCACCACCACCACCACGGTAGCCCATACCACCACCACCATGGTAGCCCACACCACCACCACCACCACCACGGTAGCCCACACCACCACCACCATGGTAGGCCACACCACCACCACGGTAGTCCACAACACCACCACGGTAGCCCGCACCATCACCACCAGCACCGTGGTAGGCCACACCACCACCACCACCACCACTATGGTAGGCCACACCACCACCACCACCATGGTAGCCCGCACCAGCACCATGGTAGCCCAAACAACCCCACCACCATGGTAGCCCGCACCACCGCACCACCACCACCACCATGGTTGCCCACACCACCACCATGGTAGCCCACAACACCACCACCACCATGGTAGCCTGCACCACCCCCACCACCATGGTAGCCCACAACACCACCACCACCATGGTGGCCCACACCAGCACCACGGTAGCCCGCACCAGAACCACCACCATTGCAGCCCAAACAACCCCACCACCATGGTAGCCCGCACCACCACCACCACCATGGTAGCCCAAACAACCCCACCACCATGGTAGCCCGCACCACCAACACCACCACCATGGTAGCCCGCACCACCACCACAGTAGCCCACACCACCACCACCATCACCACGGTACCCCACACCACCATCACCACCATCACCAACACCACGGTAGCCCACACCACCATCACCACCATGGTACCCCACACCAACACCACCACCACCACATCACCAACAACACCACCATTAATCTAAAGTAAATGCAGGCCTTTTCCAACCAACCCAACATTCTTTCTAAATAGTGTGCAGCAGAATATCAGTTATGGAGGTTTAATTTCCAAAGACAATGGAACAGAAAACTAGACAAGGTAAGAGTCCTGTGACTAAAACTATTCACTTGGAAAGACATCACATCCCAGAAGGAGCACATCATGGGTGTCTTGGGTTTAACCAGCTTTATAGATGATACTGGAGAGATTTTAACAGATTATCACTTCAGAAACAGCAAGCTGGTCATAGATGGCACTAATCTCTACCTCTCTCTTTTTTTTAAATCATGTTTGGATCAGCAGCATGGAGGGGATTATGATGATTTTGAGGACCAGGTCTGCAAGTTCTTTAAGGCTCTGAGAGATTGTGGCATTGAACCTTATGTGATTATAGATGGAGGCTCTGACTTTTCCGATAAAAAGTTTGAAACTCTCCTCCACCGAGTTCAATCAACGCTCAACACAGCCAACAACTTGTCCAAGGGGCTTCAGGGGTGCGGTTTACTACCAATCCTCATCAAACAAGTCTTCAAACAAGTCCTCTCCGGCCTGAAGGTGCCATTCGCACAGTGCATCTTTGAAGCAGACCAAGAAATAGCCTCCTTGGCTCAAAGGTGGAACTGTCCGGTCCTGTCCTATGACAGTGACTTTTATATTTTTGACATCCAGGCAGGATATCTGCCCATCTCCCATTTTAAGTGGCAGAACGCATCGACGCAACGCTGGAGTTCTCAAAATTACATCCCCTGCAAGCGGTACACCACAACAAGCTTCTGCAGACACTTCAACATCAACAGACAGCTTCTCCCAGTCTTCGCTGCCATTGCAGGAAACGACTATGTCAACTTGGATAAGATGGGCTTTACCATTAGGTGGGGAGACAACTCGCCGATGGAACCCAATCGAAAGCCAAGTAAGTTTGAACAAATTACCTGTATACCGAAGTATACATAACTACTACAGATGCATTTGGGGCGGCAGGTAGCCTAGTGGTTTGAGCGTTGGGCAAGTAACCAAAATGTTGTAAGATCGAATTCCCGAGCTGACAAGTTAAAAATCTGTCGTTCTGCCCCTGAACAAGGCAGTTAACCCACTGTTCTTAGGCTGTAATTGTAAATAATAATTTGTTCTGAACTGACTTGCCTAGTTAAATAAATAAGCCTGTACATTATTTATGCAGAGGAGAATTTGCCGCACTAGGCAAGTCAGTTCTGGAAGCCTCTCTCTTTTGACGGCTGAAATTGAATCGTACCTTCAGAGCAGAGAGAGGTTGCATGTGTAGTATACGTCAATGGGATGCAAATTACGTTTCTTCTTGATTGAGTCCTCTACTAACACAAAGATAATGTTTACCAATATGGAGGTTTGGGGGCTGATAATCACTGTTTGAAATGCATTAAATGACATCTCCCACTCCTCTTGGCCTCCCACTCCTCTTTCTATTCTGGTGAGAGACAGTTTGCGCTGTTCTGTGAAGGGAGTAGTACACAGCGTTGTACGAGATCTTCAGTTTCTTGGCAATTTCTCGCATGGAATAGCCTTCATTTCTCAGAACAAGAATAGACTGACGAGTTTCTGGCCATTTTGAGCCTGTAATCGAACCCACAAATGCTGATGCTCCAGACACTCAATTAGTCTAAAGAAGGCCAGTTTTATTGCTTCTTTAATAAGTACAACAGTTTTCAGCTGTGCTAACATAATTGCAAAAGGTTTTCTAATGATCAATTAGCCTTTTAAAATGATAAACTTGGATTAGCTAACACAACGTGCCATTGGAACACAGGAGTGATGGTTGCTGATAATGGGCCTATGTAGATATTCCATAAAAAATCTGACGTTTCCAGCTACAATAGTCATTTACAACATTAACAATATCTACACTGTATTTCTGATCAATTTGATGTTATTTTTATGGCCAAATAATGTGCTTTTCTTCCAAAAACAAGGACATTTCTAAGTGACCCCAAACTTTTGAACGGTAGTGTATATCATGATTATTTGCATAAATTAGGAGGCCATTGCTGAGCAGTCTCTGCCATGATGTGCTGCAGCAGTAGGCCTAACAGCAGAAACATTGCTAAACCAATACATTCCTCTCCTGCTAAATGCGCAATTAAAAGATAATTACAGGAAAATATATACATTTGTTAGCATTTTTTTCAGACCTCTACATTTTTCTGTTGATGTGATTTAAGCATTGACATGGACTCAGAACATCAACTTCCATTGTTTCTCTCTGAATAATTGTAATATTGAGAGTAAAAAATGCACACAAAACAGAATTTGGGGTAATTCAAAATACAATTTTATGGGGCCCCCTTAGAATTGTTATTTGACTATTAAATATTGCCAGAAAACACATCTCTTGTACAAGGAACAAGGGAAGAGTTGCAGGGTTGAGGAGAGGAGAAGAATTTGCTGATTTGAAAGCTATAAAAAAAACGAGTAGCTCGTGACATTCATTTTTCTTCATGTAGCTGTCATGCTAGAAAAGGTTGGAGATCCCTGCTGTACAGGCTTCCTTCTTTTCACTCTGTCAATTAGGTTAGTATTGTGGAATAACTACAATGTTGTTAATCCATCCTCAGTTTTCTCCTATCACAGCCATTAACGTCACCATTGGCCTCATGGTGAAATCCCTGAGCGATTATCTTCCTCTCCAACAACTGAGTTAGGAAGGATGCCTGTATCTTTGTAGTGACTGGGTGTATTGATACACCATCCAAAGTGTAATTGATAACTGGTGTAATTGATGCTAAAAGGGATATTCTATGTCTGCTTTATTTTTTATGTATATATGTGTATGTTTTTTGTGCTTGGGAAGGGGTTGCCTTTTTTTAACAGGTTGTTGAATTGGCTGGCCTGTTTCCAGCAGCAGCAGGAGGCCTTGGACTCTGTGCCCAATCTCATCGGTCATGGGGAAAACAACATGGATGCTGCCCTCCAGGCCCTCTCTCTGAGCATAGAGACATACCAGCTTCAACCCGGTTGCCTGGAGCGGTTCTTCAATGATGGCAATGCGCCTGATCCCGGCAGTCTCCCAAATTCTCTGAGGGTCCTTCCAGACTGGACCCTGCTGCCGTTGATGAAGGGGACACTTCCGTCCTGCATAATATACATTCTGCAGCTGAGGCCAGTGATTCAAGGTGTCCAAGTGGAAGATCACCGCTTCCCCAGTGGGAACAACACCTCTCGGCCCATACGGCAGGTACTCTACGGGCTGCTGCTGGGTGAGAGGAGGGAAGTGGAGGAGTATGACAGGAAAGGCATGAACCTGACCAGCAGCATGGTTAAAGCCATCCTGCCCAGTGCTGCACAACAGCTGCAGCTAAACAAGCTGTATCAGGTATGTAGACATGTGATATAGTATACAGTATATCAGGTATGTATACATGTGATATAGTATACAGTATATCAGGTATGTATACATGTGGTATAGTATACAGTATATCAGGTATGTAGACATGTGATATAGTATACAGTATATCAGGTATGTATACATGTGATATAGTATACAGTATATCAGGTATGTATACATGTGATATAGTATACAGTATATCAGGTATGTAGACATGTGATATAGTATACAGTATATCAGGTATGTAGACATGTGATATAGTATACAGTATATCAGGTATGTATACATGTGATATAGTATACAGTATATCAGGTATGTAGACATGTGATATAGTATACAGTATATCAGGTATGTAGACATGTGATATAGTATACAGTATATCAGGTATGTAGACATGTGAGTATAGAATACAGTATATCAGGTATGTATACATGTGATATAGTATACAGTATATCAGGTATGTAGACATGTGATATAGTATACAGTATATCAGGTATGTATACATGTGATATAGTATACAGTATATCAGGTATGTATACATGTGATATAGTATACAGTATATCAGGTATGTATACATGTGATATAGTATACAGTATATCAGGTATGTAAACATGTGATATAGTATACAGTATATCAGGTATGTATACATGTGATATAGTATACAGTATATCAGGTATGTATACATGTGATATAGTATACATATCAGGTATGTATACATGTGATATAGTATACAGTATATCAGGTATGTATACATGTGATATAGTATACAGTATATCAGGTATGTAAACATGTGATATAGTATACAATATATCAGGTATGTAGACATGTGGTATAGTATACAGTATAATATGAACATGCTGCTGTTGATTCTAAAAATTAATTCTCATTCTCTTGTTCTGTTTCTTAGGCTCCACATGCAGTGCGGCTTGAGGTGTTTTTGGAAACCCTTGGTGTGTCCCAGTCCACTTTGAATGGTGTCCCACCTCATCTGGGACTTCCTGTGGCTGTTACCTACTACTGGCTGAGGCACGCCCATCTCCGACCAGACCATCCTTTCCTGCAGGCCCTGCTACTAGGACTGGTGTATGGAGAGCTCTGCAGACAGAGGAAGAGCCAGACAGGTATGGACCAGAATATGAACGGAAACACACATACAGGCACACACAACTTAGAATGTATAAATAAAGTGCGTGAAGTGCAGCCAATGACTCCTCTCTTTTTTGTGTATCAGGGTTTATAGAGGAGGGACCTGTGTTGGAGAGGCTGAGAGGGCTGATTCAGAGAGGTGCTAGTAACCTAGACCTGGCTGTGGCCCACGCCTACAGCCAATGGCAGCGCTGCATGAGGGATGGCCTTGACCTGAACCAACTGCTGTGCTTCCCTCTACCTGAGCCTCAGATGTGCCTGGTAACGTGTCACGTCCTAAATCAACCCTAACCGCTAACCTCTAACCTCTACAGTAGACCAGTGGTATTCCTTTACATTTTATTCTAGCCCAGCAGCAACACAGCTAATTCAACCCTCTGTTGTTTCCCTGTTGGAGTCTAGGCTGTACAAGGGAACTCTGGTGCACCAGCTTGTGGCCGAACTGAGAGGGGGGGTGACCCCGGATTCTCTCCTGATGGAAGACCCTTCCTCTGGGCAGCTGTACAGAGCCATGCTGGGCGCCATACTCAACTCCCAGGAAACTGAGGCCACTGGACAACCTGACGGCCCCTCTGCAGATTCTGGTGCTGGAGGAAGAAGAGGATGATGATGATGATGATAAGGAGGTTGTACTGAAGTCCCAATGTCCCACTGCAAGAGGAAGGAAAGATTCAACAAAGCTCTGTCAAGTTGTAAATATAGGGACCACTATATACGGACCACTATACATCTGCTGAGTTATAGATATAGGTAACACTATATAGGGACCACTATATAGGGACCACTATACATCTGCTGAGTTATAGATATAGGTACCACTATAAAGGGACCACTATACATCTGCTGAGTTATAGATATAGGGACCACTATATAGGGACCACTATACATCTGCTGAGTTATAGATATAGGTACCACTATATAGGGACCACTATATAGGTACCACTATACATCTGCTGAGTTATTGATATAGGGACCACTATATAGGGACCACTATACAATTGCTGAGTTATAGATATAGGGACCACTATCCAACTGTTAAGAATAGTAGGCAAAGGCCCAGTTTTCTGTGACATTTTAGTGACAGAGAGCATGGGTAGGAAGGCCCCACTTGCATACACCCACACACACACACACACTCATGAAGTAGTTTCACTTTCATTCACACACAGAGCATAAAGAAGAATGAACATCGATAAGAGAATTTACATTTATTTAAAGAAAATAAGAAAAAGGAGAAGAAATGAATTGGGACTGAAGTTTATTGAAATTATCAATAAAGGTTAAATATGATGAAAGTTGAAAGTTGAAAACATTGGGAAATATCCATTGGGAAATATTAAAGGGGGATTAAAGTAGTGCAGTACTGGAGTACACTAAGGTTTCTAGCTTGAATTGGAAATCCACAGGACAGAACAGCCAGGCAGGAGGTGGGGGTTAGTTGGTGCTGAAAATGACCGTTATGAGCAATGGCCGCATTAGGTGTTAATGCATCATTGGAGCAGGAGTTAGCTATAATGAGTTAGCAGAAAGGAAGACTGAGGGTATAAAGGAAGGGTCCCACCTCTCTTTGAGCTAGCTAGAAGAACCTGTCGCCTGCTGGAACAAGATTTTTGCTTTCGCTTTTTAGCTTGAGATACAATTAGGTTTTTATTATACTTATATTTAGGTTTGTATTATACTTATATTTAGATTTTATTATAGTTATATTTAGGTTTTTATTATACTTGGTTAAAGTATAATTCTATGAGGAATCCTTAAGGTGACGTCATTGATAGTGTGTTAAAGTAGCTGTTAGAGTGTTTTAGACACCATCTGATAGACTAAGGGGCGAGACAAAAGCTGTTTATACATTGTAGAAGGTAACCTGTTTTTCTTGTTATTAAATACTGTGCTTCTTTGAAAACTCTGTTTATTCAGTTTTACACACAAGACAACACAAAACAATATAACTAATATACTCAACTAGAAGAAAATACAAATAAAAAAGAATAGCTTTAAAGATACCGTACTTTTGACAAGTTAAACACACCGGGCAGAAGGCTACAGAGGTTAAAGGGCAATCTGTAGTACAGGGACAGAGCAGACACCTCACCATTGTTCCTGTAAACAGACAAGGGATAGGGGTGGAGAAATGTAACCAATCACAGACAGTCATGGCCACAGACCAACCATCCACCATTCAAAGTTTACAATGTTTTAAGAAAAATTATAATAATCATTTTATGTAAGCGTGAACAAAATAAAATAAAATAAAACCCAGGGCAAAACAAGCTCACATTTTAGTCTCTGTCCAGGCAAGATGAACAAGGCATCCGCAGGTCACAATCAATAAGCACATCATCAACCTTAATGCCCCCCCCCCAAAAAACACACAAAGAAATGCTCATCCAACCCTTCAGTCACAGGGGAGTCAAATACAGACTTATTTTAGTTTTAATATGAATGACATCAGAGGATGGACTGTTAAAAGTAGGACCGGAATGGAGCCCAGGCCTCATAAAACAGTTTGGGGTTCCCATGTGTATTGAATTACATTTTTTCTAGTTTCAGAGAGCACAACACATCTCCCACCCAATATTTCTAAGATGGGGGTGCTGCCATCTTCCAGTTCTGTAGTATTAGCCGTCTAGCTAAAAGAGCAACAGTGTCCAACTGAATTCTTGACAGGGGGGTACCTATGGGCCGTACTCCAAAAAGGGCTGTAAGGGGAGACGGATCTATAACAGTGTCATATATATCAGAGAAACATTTAAATATTAATTCCCAGAAACCTGACAGTCTGTCACAGCCCCAAAACATATGAGACAGTGTGGCTGGTTCCGTTTTACATCGGACACAGGTAGGATCAAAATCAG
Source organism: Salmo salar (assembly GCF_965601325.2). Lineage (NCBI taxonomy): Eukaryota > Metazoa > Chordata > Actinopteri > Salmoniformes > Salmonidae > Salmo > Salmo salar. The sequence goes on from NC_138295.1 coordinate 92,637,864, forward strand.
ATAATGTTCTTCCCAGTTTGGCCCCGGACCAGTGGATACGGTGAACCACCTTGAATTGAAGGAGGCTGTGTCTAGTGCTAAAAGACGATGAATGCACCCTGTGCAGCACAGATTCCCAGGGTTCTGAAAGTCATTAATGATTGCATATACATCTGAAATTGCGCCCCTAGGAAGCTTGTTCAGCTTAAAGATGCTCTCTATAGCTGTATTCGCAGGCCTATGGGGAAATTCAGGTGTGTTAGCTCTGACAAAGTTCCTAGTCTGGAGATAGTGAAAAAAGTGGGATTGGGGGAGGTTGAACTTTTCCTGTATCTGAGCAAAAGAGGCAAATGTATCATCAAAGAATAATTGGGCTAGTGAGGAGAGGCCTAGTGAGTGCCAGATGCCAAAAGCCCCATAATTTAAAGATGGAGGAAATAAAATGTTCTGATTGATTGGGCCTGATAGAGAAAAGCCTCGGAGGCTAAAGGCTAAACGGAACTGATTCCACATTTTAAGAGACTGCTTTACAATTGGGTTGACACACCTTTTGCCTAGGGACACTGGGAGAGATGAGCACAACACAGAAGAAAGTGCAGCAGGTTTACACGATTCAGACTCCATCTGAACGCAGAGTGGTCTAGAGGCCAGTAGGATCACTCTGCAGCCAGTACAAAAGGGCTCTGAAATTTGCAGCCCAATAGTATGTCTGAAAATTTGGTAGAGCTAAACCTCCCAATGCCATGAATGTTTGATCCTGTGAATTAAAAAAAAGATTTTGGAATAAAAATGGGTAAACATTGAAATAAATATAATAACTTGGGCAACATATTCATTTTAATGGTATTAATCCCTCCAATAAGAGAAAGAGGTAGCGAATTCCAAAAAGTAAAATATTGTTTCCAACTGTCTGCTAGAGCAACAATGTTTTCCTGAAACAAATTTGAATATTTCCTTGTCAATTTAACTCCCAAGTAGGTGAATTGATCCCGGACAATCCTGAACTGAAAACTTGTAAAATTGCACTTTAAAGCAGCCTTATTTACAGGAAAAAACTCCCTCTTGCCTAGATTCAGCTTGTACCCTGAGATTGATCCAAACTTTTTAAGAACAGATAAGGCACGTGGCAATGAGGTATCAGGGTTGGGGATAAACAAAAGGAGGTTGTCATCATATAGCGACACTTTCTGCTCTAAGCCCGTCCTGATTATACCTTGAATGCCATCATTACAGCGTAGTGCGATGGCGAGAGGCTCGATTGACAAAGCAAACAACAATGGGGAGAGTGGACAACCCTGTCTGGATCCACGGTGCAAGGGAAAATAGTCAAAGGACAAGTTGTTAGTCCGTACCGAAGCCATGGGAGAAAAATAAATAATCTTTATCCACGCAATGAATTTGGGGCCAAAGCCAAATCTATAAAGGGCAGCTGTTAGGTAGTCCCACTCAACGGGGTCAAAAGCTTTTTCTGCATCAAGCGAGACCACCACCTCCGGGTCCCCCGACGCTGGGGAGTACAGAATATTCATAAGGCGTCTAATATTGAATAACAAATGCCTATTTCTCACAAAGCCAGTCTGGTCAGAGTGTATTACTTGGTGCAGCGAGCCTTCCATACGGATGGCTAAGAAAGTTAGAGTGGAACACTTGACCAACCTAGTCCCTACGCATCCTAAAATGCTCACCAGTCCTCAAGTGAGTCTCTTGTAGAAGTGCAACATTTGCATTCAAACCCTTTAAGTGTGTCATCACCCTCTTACGCTTCACAGGGTTGTTAACCCCTTTGATGTTCCATGAAATGTACTTGATCGTATTATTTCGGCCACCCTGAGCACTCCCGTTAAACAACCCTGTCATTAGAGCATAGAGTGGAAAAGCAATGAATACCCCAAAACCACAAAATAACTTCTCTTAGAGTAATAATGTAAAGTGTAAGATACTTGGAGAAAGTACAGAAAAAAAACTAAAAAGACAGAATGACAACATTAGAACTGAACAATTCAACCTCCTTCCTCCCCCCATCCCAGACAGTACCTCCCCAAATGAGCTACAAGCCTAAATAGAGCATCTTCTTTTCGCACAGTATGTCTGTGAGAGTGCGGTGTTAAACGCAAACCCACAGTCCCGCTCTTTAAAGTCACGTTTTGTGTTAGTGGATCAAGCAGCGAAAAGAGAGAGAGAGAGAGAAAAAAGTGAATCCCTTGTGCAATCAAAATTACAAAAGCACCAGTTGTAGATGTATATAATTATATTCCCAGTCTTATAACAGTCATTGAGAAAGAAAATAAATAAAATGTATCAAGGCTCTCAACCAAAAACCTAATTTGAAGTAAGCAAATCATAGTAAGACGATCAAAGAATAAAAAATTATAATTGTTTCGTTGGACGATAAGACAACTTTACATTTACATTTAAGTCATTTAGCAGACGCTCTTATCCAGAGCGACTTACAAATTGGTGCATTCACCTTATGATATCCAGTGGAACAACCACTTTACAATAGTGCATCTAAATCTTTTAGGGGGGGATTAGAAGGATTACTTTATCCTATCCTAGGTATTCCTTAAAGAGGTGGGGTTTCAGGTGTCTCCGGAAGTTGGTGATTGACTCCGCTGTCCTGGCGTCGTGAGGGAGCTTGTTCCACCATAGGGGTGCCAGAGCTTACAGCCAAGACCAAAACACTACGTGTGTGCAATGTTGAAAGTTTGCTGGGCATAAATGACGTTCAAAACCTTTAAAATTGAATTGAAGACTCCCAAAAACGTGTAGCCTCGGGAACATTTACTGTTTACTGGGTCGGTACAAACGGATGCAGTAAACAAATAACCAAAAATATTTTGAGTCACTGAGACACTATGTAAACTAACTGAATAGGTGAATGAGACAGCCTGGAAACAAAGGAGTTAAGTAAAATCTTAATACAATGAAATTAACTGAATGCTTGTAAGGCAAGCACACAAGATGATCAAAACATTAGACCACATCAAATAAGCCTGAATGGGTTCGCCAACTCCCCAACTATACAAGACTAGTATGTTATAACTAAACATAATTGAACCACAGGTGGGCTACTTACTTACTATCCACAGTTCGCAAGCAACAGTTGCTGATCTATGGGCAAGTTCAAGACTTCTTGATGTGACGTTGAATGTGTAGTCTTTACCATCATGAGAAAGCCATAAACGGGCCAGGAATCGCAGTCCATACTTCACACCTGGATGGTCCTGTAGTAGTTGTTTGGCCTGCCCGAAAGCTGCGCACTGCCTGGAAACAGTGGGGGAGTAGTCCTGGTAGATAGAGAAGCTCTGTCCCTGAAAGCTCAGAGTGGTATTGCGGGCTCGTTGGAGAATCTCCATCTTCTCATGGAAAAAGTGCACTCGAAGAAGGATGTCACGGGGCCTCTCACCATCTTGGGGCTTTGGGCGCAGCAACCGGTGGGCACGATCAATCAGGGGCTTCTCATCCATGGCAAGAACATCCTTCAGGAGCCCAGAAACGAAATCCGTAGTGCGAGTCATTTCTGCTGACTCTGGGATCGATACCAGTCTCAGGTTATTGCGACGAGAGAATCCCTCTAAACTCACAACTCTCCTGCACCTTTTTCAGATCCGCAGCCAGGCGTTTCACGTCAGCCTCCAGGGAGGTAGTTAAGTCGGAGACATTGGTAGCAGAGGTCTCCAGTGCTGCAATCGTTGTAGTGTGCAACTCTGTTGTTGTTTTGAGTGATGTGATTGCTGGAACCGTCTCGTTCCGCAGGATGGTTAGATCTGCTTTTAAAGTATCAGAAACCTCCTGTATTCGGGCCTCAATCGAAGTAACTACCTCCGTTTTCATTTTAACTATCTCAGAGCGTAGTGGTTTGATGGCCTCGAGAATGTTCATTTCAGCGCCGCCAGGCCAAGCCGTACCCCCGGGTAAAGTGTGAGTCCCCGGGCGCTCAGATTCAAGAGAGGGCGGTGATAAGAGTGGGTCTTGTAGGCCGGGTTTTCTCAAAGACCAATCTTTTTGGTCTTATTTTTCGTCGACATGATGACAATCAAAAGCAAAGTAGTCTTGGTTTCTACTGAAAGGGATCACCAAACTAATATTTGAAAATAAATAGGGTTCTGCTGAAAAATTCACATAAACTTTAAGAATACTGCGGGAACAAATGGAAAACATGTCAGTCGCCCGTCTAACCCTCAAAAATACTGTGCTTCTCATAAAATTGTGATAGACAAAGAACATTGTATTGGCACATCCCATTAAGGGATTAGTTAACCTCTCTAGGGTATGTGGGACGAAATCGTCCCACCTACTCAACAGCCAGTGGAATCCCGTGGCGCGATATAAGGAATCTATCTCAGGTTTTTGCCTGCCATATGAGTTCTGTTATACTCACAGACACCATTCAAACAGTTTTAGAAACTTTAGGGTGTTTTCTATCCAAATCAAACAACTATATGCATATTCTAGTTTCTGGGCAGTAGTAATAACCAGATTAAATCGGGTACGTTTTTAATCCGGCCGTGCAAATACTGCCCCCTACCCTAGAGAGGTTAAAGGCGCTGGAGGCATCTATCAAGTCAATCCATGGTTGATTTTATCTTATCATTGATTTGTGATATTGATTTGTGATTGATGGATTGATTGATCTGGGATTTTTTATACCTGTTTCTGGAATTTTGAATAAACTTGCTTTATGTTCTGAAACCCTGTGTCATCAATGAGTCATACAAGTGCATGTATGTTTTCTCTACATTTCTGAAATAGACCTGATTAATTGAGTAATTTTAGCATCTGGTTAGTTAGTCTATCGGGAACTTGAGTTGCTGGTATAAAGGAACCTGAGACCCAACTATAGGTACTGAGTGCATTGGTAGGAGTCGTAAGAGGGGCGTCTCTGGGCTAAGCCAACCCAGGGGAGGGTGACCCACTCAGTGTGCTGAGGTTGAAACTCTGGCCCGGATGATCCTGAAAAGGCGCCGGGTTTATAGGTTCAGGGTGAGGGAGATCAGGCCAGAGTTCAATCTTGGTTTCATCAGACCAGAGAATCTTGTTTCTCATGGTGTGAGAGTTCTTTAGGTGCCTTTTGGCAAACTCCAAGCGGACTGTCATGTGTCTTTCACTGAGGAGTGGCTTCCGTCTGGCCACTCTACCATAAGGGCCTGATTGGTGAAGTGCTGCAGAGATGGTTGTCCTTTCTGGAAGGTTCTCCCACCGCCACAGAGGAACTCTGGAGCTCTGTCAGAGTGACCATCGGGTTCTTGGTCACCTCCCCCAATTTCTGATTTTGGCCCGACGGCCACCTCTAGGAAGAGTCTTGGTGGTTCCAAACTTCTTCCATTTAAGAATGATGGAGGCCACTATGTTCTTGGGGACCTTCAATGCTGCAGAAATGTTTTGGTAGCCTTCCCCAGATCTGTGCCTCGATATAATCCTGTTTTGGAGCTCTACAGACAATTCCTTCGATCTCATGGCTTGGTTTTTGCTCTGACATGCAGTGTCAACTGTGGGACCTTATATAGACAGGTGTTTGCCTTTCCAAATCATGCCCAATCAATGTAATTGAACACAGGTGGACTCCAATCAAGTTGTAAACACATCTTAACCTCTATGGGCTAAGTGGGACGCTTGCGTCCCACCTACTCATCAGCCAGTGTAATCCCGTGGCGCGATATTCAAATTCCTCAAAAATGCAAAAACTTCAATTTTTCAAACATATGACTATTTTACACCATTTTAAAGACAAGACTCTCGTTAATCTAACCACACTGTCCGATATCAAAAAGGCTTTACAACGAAAGCAAAACATTAGATTATGTCAGCAGAGTACCCAGCCAGAAATAATCAGACACCCATTTTTCAAACTAGCATATAATGTCACATAAACCCAAACCACAGCTAAATGCAGCACTAACCTTTGATGATCTTCATCAGATGACAACCGTAGGACATTATGTTATACAATACATGCATGTTTTGTTCAATCAAGTTCATATTTATATCAAAAAACAGCTTTTTACATTAGCATGTGACTAGCATGTGACTAGCATTCCCACCGAACACTGCCGGTGAATTTACTAAATTACTCACGATAAACGTTCACAAAAAACATAACAATTATTTTAAGAATTATAGATACAGAACTCCTTTGTGCAATCGAGGTGTCCGATTTTAAAATAGCTTTTCGGTGAAAGCACATTTTGCAATATTCTGAGTAGATAGCCCAGCCATCACGGCTAGCTATTTTGACACCCACCAAGTTTAGCCCTGACCAAACTCCGATTTACTATTAGAAAAGTTTGATTACCTTTGGTGTTCTTCGTCAGAATGCACTCCCAGGACTTCTACTTCAATAACAAATGTTGGTTTGGTTCAAAATAATCCATAGTTAAATCCAAATAGCGGCGTTTTGTTTGTGCGTTCAAGACACTATCCAAGGGTGACGAAGGGTCACGCGCACGACGCATTTCGTGACAAAAAAATTCTAAATATTCCATTACCGTACTTCGAAGCATGTCAACCACTGTTTAAAATAAATTTTTATGCCATTTTTCTCGTAAAAAAGCGATAATATTCCGACCGGGAGTGGTGGTTTTCGTTCAAAGACGAAAGAATAAAAACATGGAGTCGACTCGTGCACGAGCCTGAGTCTCACAGTACTGTGACCGGTCACTATCCAAACGCGCTACTGTTTTTCAGCCAGAGCCTGCAAAGCCACGATTCAGCTTTTTGCCGCCTTCTGAGAGCCCATGGGAGCCGTAGGAAGTGTCACGTAACAGCAGAGATCCCCTGTATTGGATAGAGATAATCAAGAAGGCCAAGAAATGGTCAGACAGGGTACTTCCTGTACAGAATCTTCTCAGGTTTTGGCCTGCCAAATGAGTTCTGTTATACTCACAGACACCATTCAAACAGTTTTAGAAACTTTGGAGTGTTTTCTATCCAAAGCTAATAATTATATGCATATTCTAGTTTCTGGGCAGGAGTAATAATCAGATTAAGGTGTGATGCATATAGACTATGTTTGTTAGGCTTAGAGGAGCAGGTTGATAAATGTAATGGTGTTGGAGTGTTTAAAATGTTTTATGTTTAATATATAATGGGAGTAGTTATTAAATATTGTGCTTCTCATAAAATTGTGATCGACAAATAACATTTTATTGGCACATCCCACTAAGGGTTTAGTTAAGGGCGCTGGAGGCATCTATAAAGTTAATTCATGGTTGATTTGAACTTATCATTGATTTGTGATATTGATTTGTGATTGGTTGATTGATCTGGGTTTTTTTATGTCTGTTTCTGGAACTTTGAATAAACTAGCTTTATTATTCTGAAACCCAGTGTCATCAATGAGTCAAACAAGTGCATGTATTTTTTCTCTAGGTTTTTGAAATAGACTTGATTAAATGAGTAATTTTAGCATCTGGTTAGTTAGTCTATCGGGAACCTGAGTTGCTGGTATAAAGGAGGCTGAGACCCAACTATAGGTACTGAGTGCATTGGTAGGAGTCGTAAGAGGGGCGTCTCTGGGCTAAGCCAACCCAGGGGAGGGCTGCCCACTCAGTGTGCTGAGGTTGAAACTCTGGCCCGGACGATCCTGAAAAGGCGCCGGGTTTATAGGTACAGGGTGAGGGAGCATAGGCACTCGACTTTGGGGATATCCCACTTTACTGTAAGCCCCTTACAGTTCAGTTTGAGGGACAGTCCCTAGCTATATACCAGGTCAGTAGAATACTGACCTGCCATTGGGTAGGCAGGGGCGAGTTCAATTGTTAAATCCTGCCTACGTGGTATTTTAGTTTTGTCAGTACCTTTAATAAGGATCTGACCCTTTTTTCAATTTTCGCCTAAAATGACATAGCCAAATCTAACTGCTTGTAGCTCAGGCCCTGAAGCAACGATATGCATATTCTTGGAACCATTTGAAAGGAAACACTTTGATGTTTGTGGAAATGTGAAAGGAATGTAGGAGAATATAACACAATAGATCTGGTAAAATATAATATAAAGAAAAAAACAACCGTTATTTTATATTGTTTTGTACTATCATCTTTGAAATGCCAGAAAAAGGCCATAATGTATTATATCCAGCCTAGGTGAAATTTTGATTTTTGCCACTAGATGGCATTAGTGTATATGCAAAGTTTTAGACTGATCCAATGAACCATTGCATTGCTGTTAAAAATGTTGTATCAAGACTGCCCAAATGTGCCTAATTTGTTTATTGACAAACACAAAGAGACACCACAGAGCCCCAGGACAGCAAAACAATTAGACTCAACCAAATCATTAAAAAACAAAAAGGTAATTACTTGACACATTGGAAAGATTTCACAAAAAACCTGAGCAAACTAGAATGCTATTTGGCCCTAAACAGAGAGTACACAGAGGCAGAATACATGACCACTGTGACTGACCCAAACTTAAGGAACGCTTTGACTATGTACAGACTCAGTGAGCATAGCCTTGCTATTGAGAAAGGCTGCCATAGGCAGACCTGGCTCTCAAGAGAAGACAGGCTATGTGCACACTGCCCACAAAATGAGGTGGAAACTGAGCTGTACTTCCTCACCTCCTGCCAAATGTATGACCATATTAGAGACACATATTTCCCACAGATTACACAGACCCACAAAGAATTTGAAAATAAAAATCAAACATTGACAAACTCCCAAATCTGTTAGGCGAAATACTGCAGTGTGCATTCACAGCAGCAACATTTGTGGCTGTTTGCCTTCAGAAAAGAGCAACCAGTGGAAATACAACCTATAATTATCTGTTTATTTATCTTCCCTTTCATACTTCAACTTCTTGCACATTGTTACAACACTGTACATAGCCAATAATATAACATTTGAAACGTCTATATTCTTTTCAATATTTTGTGAGTGTAATGTTTACTAATGTTTCCATTTGCTTTGGCAATGTAAACATATGTTTCCCATGCCAATAACGCCCTTTAAATTGAATTGAGAGAGATAGAGAGAATGAGAGGGGCAGAATGAGAACAAGAGTGTTGAGAGAGAAATGGTGTGAGAGAGATTGGGAGCGAGATAAAGAGAGAGGGAGTGAGAGAACTCTCCTCTCTTCATCTGAGGTGCTTGTCTCTAATTGGAGGGGAAAGATCTGTTGGCAGGCGGGAAGCAAGTAGTGGGGCATGGTGGTAACAGATCTCCCAGGGGTTGTTGGGAAGAGAGTCTAAGAGTGACTCCCAATGGGAATGGGGTGACATTTAGGATGCATAGAGGATGCATGATATTCAAGCTCCCCTCCACTCTGAGTAGGCCTTCCATGTTTCTTGTTAATGTATACCTGAAGGAGGCTCACCTGAGCTGAGGCTGAGAGACTAGGGGGCTGTGGGGCTGGGATATACCTGAGCTGGGACTGAGAGTCTAGGGGCTGGGGGGCTGGGATATACCTGAGCTGGGACTGAGAGTCTAGGGGCTGGGGGGCTGGGATATACCTGAGCTGGGACTGAGAGTCTAGGGGCTGGGGGGGCTGGGATATACCTGAGCTGGGACTGAGAGTCTAGGGGCTGGGGGGCTGGGATATAACTGATCTAGGGCTGGGGGACTGGGACTGAGAGTCTGAGCTAGGGCTGGGGGACTGGGGGTGGGCCACTGAGGGTGGCTTCTTCTCCTCTCTTCTGCTTTCACTCCATTCTCACAATGATTCATATTTATTTTAAATAGACTCCTTGAGCTGAAACTAAATTGGAAAATAATATTGTGTTCATGTTCATTTTGCAGACTGGGTTATTATTGCAGACTGGGTTATTATTGCAGACTGGGTTATTATTGCAGACTGGGTTATTCTTGTAGACTGGGTTATTATTGCAGACTGGGTTATTATTGGAGACTGGGTCCTTGCAGACTGGGTTATTATTGCAGACTGGGTCCTTGCAGACTGGGTTATTATTGCAGACTGGGTCCTTGCAGACTGGGTTATTATTGCAGACTGGGTCCTTGCAGACTGGGTTATTATTGGAGACTGGGTCCTTGCAGACTGGGTTATTATTGCAGACTGGGTTATTATTGCAGACTGGGTTATTATTGCAGACTGGGTTATTATTGCAGACTGGGTTATTCTTGTAGACTGGGTTATTATTGCAGACTGGGTTATTATTGGAGACTGGGTCCTTGCAGACTGGGTTATTATTGCAGACTGGGTCCTTGCAGACTGGGTTATTATTGGAGACTGGGTCCTTGCAGACTGGGTTATTATTGCAGACTGGGTCCTTGCAGACTGGGTTATTATTGCAGACTGGGTCCTTGCAGACTGGGTTATTATTGCAGACTGAGCCTTTTTACTGTTGTTTTATTTCTTTACCTACCTACCTACACACACACACACACGCACACACACACACACACACACACACACACACACACACACACACACACACACACACACACACACACACACACACACACACACACACACACACAACATTCCTTTTTTTTCTCGCACTATTGGTTAGAGCCTGTAAGTAAGCATTTCACTGAAAGGTCTATACCTGTTGTATTCGGCGCACGTGACAAATAACCGTTGATTTGATTTGACCATGGTAGCCCGCACCACCACCACCACGGTAGCCCACACCACCACCACCATGGTAGCCCGCACCACCACCACCACCACGGTAGCACACACCACCACCGCTACCATGGTAGCCCACACCACCACCACCACCACCATGGAAGCCCACACCACCACCACCACCATGGTAGCCTGCACCACCACCACCATTGTAGCCGCACCACCACCACCACCATGGTAGGCCACACCACCACCACCATGGTAGCCCTCACCACCACCACCATGGTAGCCCACAACACCACCACTACTATGGTAGCCCACACCAGCACCATGGTAGCCCACAACACCACCACCACCATGGTAGCCCACAACACCCCCACCACCATGGTAGCCCGCACCAGCACCATGATAGCCCGCACCACCACCATGGTAACTAATACCACCACCACCACAATACCCCACACCACCACTACCACCACCATCACGGTAGCCCACACCACCACAACCACGGTAGCCCACACCACCACCATGGTACCCCACACCACCATCATCACCACCACGGTAGCACACACCACCATCACCACCACCATGGTAGCCCACACCACCACCACGGTAGCCCATACCACCACCACCATGGTAGCCCACACCACCACCATGGTACCCCACACCACCATCATCACCACCACGGTAGCACACACCACCATCACCACCACCATGGTAGCCCACACCACCACCACGGTAGCCCACACCACCACCACCATGGTAGCCCACACCACCACCATGGTAACCCACACCACCACCATGGTAGCCCGCACCAGCACCATGGTAGCCCGCACCACCACCACCACCATGCTGGCCCGCACCACCACCATGGTAGCCCACAACACCACAACCACCATGGTAGCCCGCACCAGCACCGTGGTAGCCCACACCCCCACCACCACCATGGCAACCTGCACCACCACCACCACCACCATGGTTGCCCACACCACCACCACCACCACCATCACGGTAGCCCACATCATCACCATCACCACCACCACACCACCACCACAGTACCCCGGACCACCATCACCACGGTAGCCCACACCACCATCACCACCCCGGTACCCACACCACCACCACCTCCACCCCGGTACCCACACCACCACCACCTCCACCAAGGTAGCCCACAACAACACCAGCACCATGGTAGCCCACACCACCACCACCACCACCACCACCACGGTAGGCCACACCACCACCACCACCACCACGGTAGGCCACACCACCACCACCACCACCATGGTAGCCCACACCACCACCACCATGGTAGCCCACACCACCACCACCATGGTAGCCCACACCACCACCAGCATGGTAGCCCACACAACCACCACCACCACCATGGTAGCCCACACCACCACCATCACGGAAGCCAACACCACAAATAGTGTGCAGCAGAATATCAGTTATGGAGGTTTCAATTCCAAATACAATGGACCAGAAAACTAGACAAGGTAAGTCAGTTACCTGCCAGTGCCTAAGTGATCATGTGTGATGACCACTGTTTGCATAATAAATTCCACCTCTAGGGCGTTAGCCTGTTTGTTTTTCGGAAAGGGAAACTTAACTAAAGAAAAACCCATCCATTGTAATGATGCTGTAAATAGTCATGTGACTGAAACTCTTCACTCCATGCCCTCCTGTAATGTAAGTTAATAAACCTTTAACTCTTTGACCTGTTACTCCAGGTCCTCCTGTAATTTAAGTTAATAAACCTTCACTGCTAATATCACCATCACTGCCCTTTCATAGTGCAGATTTATTTTATTGGCTTTTTTGCCAATGGTAACCCGCACCACTACCACCATGGTAGGCCACACCACCACCACCATAGTAGGCCACACCACCACCACCACCACCATGGTAGGCCACTACACCCCCAGATGGACAGATGGAACCGGAGGAGATGGCCGCCGTTTTACGGTCTCCTAACCAATTGTGCTGCCGCCCCCAGGTGGTGAGGGTAGGTAGCAACACATCTGCCAAGCTGATCCTCAACACTGGAGCTCCCCAGGGGTGAGTGCTCAGACCCCTCCTGTACTCCCTGTTCACCCACGACTGCATGGCCAGGCACAACTCCAACGCCATCATTAAGTTTTCTGACGACACAACAGTGGTAGGCCTGATCACCGACAACGACGAGACAGCCTATAGGGAGGAGGTCAGAGACCTGGCCGGGTGGTGCCAGAATAACAACCTATCCCTCAACGTAACCAAGACTATGAAGATGATTGTGGACTACAGGAAAAGGAGCACCGAGCACGTCCCCATTCTCATCGACGGGGCTGTAGTGGAGCACGTTGAGAGCTTCAAGTTCCTTGGTGTCCACATCAACAACAAATTAGAATGGTCCAAACACACCAAGAGAGTTGTGAAGAGGGGCACGACAAAGCCTATTCCCCTTCCGGAAACTACCACCACCACCATGGTAGCCCACAACACCCCCACCACCATGGTAGCCCACACCACCACCCCCACCACCATGGTAGCCCACACCACCACCACCTCCATGGTAGCCCACACCACCACCACCACCACCAACATGGTAGTCCACACCACCACCACCACCACTGTAGCCCACACCACCACGACCATGGTAGCCCCCACTCCCACCCCCACCACCACCATGGTAGTCCACACCACCACCACCACCATAGTAGCCCACAACACCACCACCACCATGGTAGCCCACACCCCCACCACCAACATGGTAGTCCACACCACCACCACCACCATAGTAGCCCACACCACCACCACCATGGTAGCCCACACCACCACCACTACCAACACCATGTTAGCCCACAACACAGACCCACTCCAAAAGGCTTTCGGAGCCATCATTGACTCAGTGGGTTTTGTCCAACATGTCTCCAGACCTACTCACTGCCACAGTCACATCTGGACCTAGTTTTGTCCCATGGAATAAATGTTGTGGATCTTAATATTTTTCCTCATAATCCTAGACTATCGGACCACCATTCTATCACGTTTGCAATCACAACAAATAATCGCAATAAATAGTAGGGGTGGCAGCGTAGCCTAGTGGTTAGAGTGTTGGACTAGTAACCGAAAGGTTGCAAGTTAAAATCCCCGAGCTGACAAAGTACAAATCTGTTGTTTTGCCCCTGAACAAGGCAGTTAACCCACTGTTCCTAGGCTGTCATTGAAAATAAGAATTTGTTATTATCTGACTTGCCTAGTTAAATAAAGGTAAAAAAAAAAAATCTGCTCAGACCCCAACCAAGGATCATCAAATGCCGTGCTATAAATTCTCAGACAACCCAAAGATTCCTAGATGCCCTTCCAGACTCCCTCCACCTACCCAAGGATGTCAGAGAACAAAAATCTGTTAACCACCTAACTGAGGAACTCCATTTAACCTTGTGTAATACACTAGATGCAGTCGCACCCCTAAAAACATCTATCATAAGAAACCAGCTCCCTTAAATACAGAAAATACCCGAGCCCTGAAGTAAGCTTCCAGAAAATTGGAACGGAAATGGAGCTACACCAAACTAGAAGTCTACCGACTAGCTTGGAAAGACAGTACTGTGCAGTATCAAAGAGCCCTCACTGCTGCTCGATAATCCTATTTTCCAACTTAATTGAGGAAAATAACAACAATCCAAAATGTATTTTTGATACTGTAGCAAAGCTAACTTAAAAAGCAGCATTCCCCAAGAGAGGATGGCTTTCACTTCAGCAGGGATAAATTCATGAACTTCTTTGACAAAAATATCATGATTATTATAAAGCAAATTACGGAGTCCTCTTTAAATCTGCGTATCCTCCAAAGCTCTGTTGTCCTGAGTCTGCACAACACTGCCAGGACCTAGGATCAAGGGAGACACTCAAGTGTTTTAGCACTATATCTCTTGACACATTGATGAAAATAGTCTTGGCCTCTAAACCTTCAAGCTTCATACTGGACCCTATTCCAACTAAACTACTGAAAGAGCTGCTTCCTGTGCTTGGCCCTCCTATGTTGAACATAATAAAGGGCTCCCTATCCACCGGATGTGTACCAAACTCACTAAAAGTGGCAGTAATAAAGCCTCTCTTGAAAAAGCCAAACCTTGACCCAGAAATTATAAAAAACTATTGGCCTATATCAAATCTCCCATTCCTCTCAAAAATTTTAGAAAGGTGTTGCGCAGCAACTCACTGCCTTCCTGAAGACAAACAATGATCACGAAATGCTTCAGTCTGGTTTTAGATCCCATCATAGCACTGAGACTGCACTTGTGAAGGTGGTAAATTACCTTTTAATGGTGTCAGACTGAGGCACTGCATCTGTCCTCGTGCTCCTAGACCTTAGTGCTGCTTTTGATACCATCGATCACCATCACCATCACCATCCTTTTGGAGAGATTGGAAACCCAAATTGGTCTACACGGACAAGTTCTGGCCTGGTTTAGATCTTATCTGTCGGAAAGATATGTTTGTCTCTGTAGATGGTTTGTCCTCTGACAAATCAACTGTACATTTCGTTGTTCCTCAAGGGTCTGTTTTAGGACCACTATTGTTTTCACTATATATTTTACCTCTTGGTGATGTCATTCGGAAACATAGTGTTAACTTTCACTGCTATAAGGACGATACACAGCTGTACATTTTGATGAAACATGGTGAAGCC
Organism: Salmo salar; assembly: GCF_965601325.2. Taxonomy (NCBI): domain Eukaryota; kingdom Metazoa; phylum Chordata; class Actinopteri; order Salmoniformes; family Salmonidae; genus Salmo; species Salmo salar. Next base: position 92,653,048 of record NC_138295.1, read on the forward strand.
CCAAAATTGCCTCCCTGGAAGCCTGTGTTACAGCCTTAAGGAAGTGGATGGCGGCAAGTTTTCTACTTTTAAACTCGAACAAAACAGAGATGCTAGTTCTAGGTCCCAAGAAACAAAGAGATCTTCTGTTGAGACTGAAAATTAATCTTGATAGTTGTACAGTCGTCTCAAATAAAACTGTGAAGGACCTCGACGTTACTCTGGACCCTGATCTCTCTTTTGACGAACATATCAAGACTGTTTCAAGGACAGTTTTTTTCCATCTACGTAACATTGCAAAAATCTGAAACTTTCTGTCCAAAAATGATGCAGAAAAATTAATCCATGCTTTTGTCACTTCTAGATTAGACTACAGCAATGCTCTACTTTCCGGCTACCTGGATAAAGCACTAAATAAACGTCAGTTAGTGCTAAATACGGCTGCTAGAATCTTGACTAGAACCCCAAAATGTGATCATATTACTCCAGTGCTAGCCTCTCAACACTGGCTTCCTGTTAAGGCTAGGGCTGATTTCACGGTTTTACTGCTGACCTGCAAAGCATTACATGGGCTTGCTCCTACCTATCTTTCCAATTCCGTCCTGCCGTACATACCTACACGTACGCTACGGTCACGAGACGCAGTCCTCCTTACTGACCCTAGAATTTCTACGCAAACAGCTGGAGGCAGGGCTTTCTCCTATAGAGCTCCATTTTTATGGAATGGTCTACTTATCCATTTTAAGAGACGCAGACTTGGTCTTGACCTTTAAGTCTTTATTGAAGACTCATCTCTTCAGTAGGTCCTATGATTGAGTGTAGTCTGGTCCAGGAGTGTGAAGGTGAACGGAAAGGCACTGGAGCAACAAACTGCCCTTGCTGTCTCTGCCTGGCCGGTTCCCCTCTCTTCACTGGGATTCTCTGCCTCAAACCCTATTACGGGGGCTGAGTCACTGGCTTACTGGTGCTCTTCCATGCCGTCCAAAGGAGGGATGGGTCACTTGAGTGGGTTGATTCACTGACGTGATCTTCCTGTCCGGGTTGGCGCCCCAACTCGGGTTTGTGCCGTATGGAAGATCTTTTTGGGCTATACTCTGCCTTGTCTCAGGATAGTAAGTTGGTGGTTGAAGATGTCCCTCTAGTGGTGTGGGGGCTGTGTTTTGGCAAAGTGGGTGTGGTTATATCCTGCCTGTTTGGCCCTGTCCGGGGGTATTGTCGGACGGGGCCATAGTGTCTCCCGACCCCTCCTGTTTCTGCCTCCAATATTTATGCTGCAATAGTTTATGTGTCGGGGAGCTAGGGTCAGTCTGTTATACCTGATGTATTTCTCCTGTCTTATCCGGTGTCCTGTGTGAATTTAAGTATGATCTCTCTAATTCTCTCTTCTCTCTCTCACACCAGCATAGTAGCCCACATCACCAGCACCACCACCACCAACATGGTAGCCCACATCAACTGCACCACCACGACCATGGTAGCCCACAACTCCACCACCATGGTAGCCCACAACTCCACCACCATGGTAGCCCACAACTCCACCACCATGGTAGCCCACAACTCCACCACCATGGTAGCCCACAACTCCATCACCATGGTAGCCCACAACTCCACCACCATGGTAGGCCACAACTCCATCACCATGGTAGCCCACAACTCCACCACCACAGTACTCCACAACACCACCACCATGGTAGCCCACAACTCCACCACCATGGTAGCCCACACCATCACCACCACAACCACAGTAGCCCACAGCACCACCACCACAGTAGGCCACAACTCCACCACCATGGTAGCCCACCACCACCACCTTAGTAGCCCACAACACCACCACCACCACCACCATGGTAGCCCACAACTCCACCACCATGGTAGCCCACCACCACCACCACCATAGTAGCCCACAACTCCACCACCACAGTAGGCCACAACTCCATCACCATAGTAGCCCACAACTCCACCACCACAGTAGCCCACCACCAACACCACCACCACCACGGTAGCACACAACACCACCACCACAGTAGCCCACACCACCACCACCACCACCACCACAGTAGCCCACACCACCATCAGCAAGCTAAACTAAATACAGGCATTTGCCAACCAACCCAACCAGTTTATACAAATAGTGTGCAGCAGTTTATCTGTTATGGAGGTTTCATTTCCAAATACACTGGAACAGTAAACTAAACAAGGGGATCATGTGTGATGACCACTGTTTGCATAATTAATCCTCCTGTAGGGTGTTAGCCTGTTAGGTTTTCGGAAAGGGAAACTTAACAAAAGAGAAACACATCCATCGTAATGATGCTGTAAATAGTCATGTGACTGAAACTCTTCACTCCATGTCCTCCTGTATTTTAAGTTAATAAACCTTTAACTCTTTGACCTGTTACTCCATGTCCTCCTGTGATTTAACTGTCACACCACCATAGTAGCCCACATCACCACCAGCACCACCACCACCACCAACATGTTAGCCCACACCAACACCACCACGGTAGCCAACACCACCACCATGGTAACCTCCACCACCACCACAGTAGCCAACACCACCACCACCATGGTTACCCACACCACCACCACCAACATGTTAGCCCACACCACCACCATGGTAACCTACACCACCACCACAACCACCATGGTAACCTACACCACCACCACAGTAGCCAACACCACCACCACCACCATGGTAACCTCCCACACCAACACCACCACCACCACGGTAGCCAACACCACCACCACCATGGTAGGCCACACCACCACCACCACGGTAGCCAACACCACCACCACCACCACCACGGTAGCCAACACCACCACCACCATGGTAGCCCACACCACCACCAACTCCACCACCACCACGGTAGCCCATTTCTGATTGTATTATTTTCATAGAGGATTTCAATAAGAATTATCCCATTAACTTGTCTAGATCTACTCAGCATCAGGTGAAGTGACCATAAAGAGATCATGAGGGAGAGATGACGAATGGAAAGGGAAACTTAACTAAATGGAAACTCATCCATTGTAATGACGCTATAAATAGTCCTGTGACAGAAACTCTTTACTTAGAAAGACATCACATTCTAGAAGGAGCACATCATGGGTGTCCAGGGTTTAACCAGGTTCATAGATGATCATGGAGCGATTTTAACAGATTATCACTTCAGAAACAGCAAGCTGGTCATAGATGGTTCTAATCTTTACCACTCTCTTTATTTTAACTCGTGTTTGGATCAGAAGCATGGAGGGGATTATGATGATTTTGAGGACCAGGTCTGCAAGTTCTTTAAGGCTCTGAGAGATTGTGGCATTGAACCTTATGTGATTATAGATGGAGGCTCTGACTTTTCCGATAAAAAGTTTGAAACTCTCCTCCACCGAGTTCAATCAACGCTCAACACAGCCAACAACTTGTCCAAGGGGCTTCAGGGGGACGGAATAATACCAACCCTCGTCAAACAAGTCTTCAAACAGGTCCTCTCCAGCCTGAAGGTGCCATTCGCACAGTGCATCTTTGAAGCAGACCAAGAAATAGCCTCCTTGGCTGAAAGGTGGAACTGTCCGGTCCTGTCCTATGACAGTGACTTTTATATTTTTGACATCCAGGCAGGATATCTGCCCATCTCCCATTTTAAGTGGCAGAACGCATCGACGCAACGCTGGAGTTCTCAAAATTACATCCCCTGCAAACGGTACACCACAACAAGCTTCTGCAGACACTTCAAGATCAACAGACAGCTTCTCCCAGTCTTCGCTGCCATCACAGGAAACGACTATGTCAACTTGGATAAGATGGGCTTTCCCATTAGGTGGGAAGACAAGCTGCCGATGGAACCCAATCGAAGGCCAAGTAAGTTTGAACAAATTACCTGTATACCGAAGTATACACAACTACTACAGATGCATTTGGGGCGGCAGGTAGCCTAGTGGTTTGAGCGTTGGGCAAGTAACCAAAAGGTTGCTACATCGAATTCCCGAGCTGACAAGGTAAAAATCTGTCGTTCTGCCCCTGAACAAGGCAGTTAACCCACTGTTCTTAGGCCGTCATTGTAAATAAGAATTTGTTCTGAACTGACTTGCTTAGTTAAATAAAAATAAAAACGAATAATTATATATATAATACTGTAGTGAATGGTGGGGCGATCCCAGGTAGCTGGCGTGAAAGGCAAACACTCTACGCATCGTGCCAACAGGGCTAACCCACTTGCTGGGAATTGTAAGGTGGCTCGAGGATCACTACAATAATATTGTAGCCGTCATCAAGGCAAAGGGTGGCTATTTGAAGAATCTCAAATATAAAATATATTTTCATTTGTTTAACCCTTGTTTGGTTACTGATTCCAAACGTGTTATTTAATAGTTTTGATGTCTTCACTATTATTCTACAATGTAGAAAATAGTAAGAATAAAGAAAAACCCTTGAATGAGTAGGTTTTCTAAAACTGTCACTCCCTGACCATAGAGAGCCTTTTTATTCTCTAATTTGGTCGGGGTGTGACAAGGGTGGGAGATCTAGTGTGTTTATTCCTATGTTGGCCTGGTATGGTTCCCAATCAGAGGCAGCTGTTTATCATTGTCTCTGATTGGGGATCAGATTTAGGCAGCCATTTCCCCACTGTGTTTTGTGGGATCTTGTTTATGTGTAGTTGCCTGTGAGCACGCCATAGCTTCACGTGTTCGTTTATTCTTTATTGTTTTTTTTGAGAGTTTCACTTCAATAAATATGTGGAACCCAGATCAAGCTGCGCTTTGGTTCGAGTTTCCAACGACGATCGTGACAAAAACTTTTGACCAGTAGTGTATATCTGAAATCACAAACAGACCACTGACATTCATTCTGTTTATCTGAGACAACTGGTCAAATGCAAGCAGCAGCTCACAACATAGTGGACTTTACCATATGAAATACCATACAGCTACAGTATCTTTATTTTCATTTTGTAAACAAATACTACAAGCAAAGAAACAGAATGAAGTGTTTCCACCAGATAAGAGTTAATTCAGAGATTAAAATAGTACAATTTCCATTTTAACATATTAGAAATTCATTAGGAGAAATCAAGCAATAGCAATTCTCCTCTGCAGGCTTATTTATTTAACTAGGCAAGTCAGTTAAGAACAAATTCTTTTTTTCAATGGCAGCCTAGGAACAGTGGGTTAACTGCCTTGTTCAGGGTCAGAACAACAGATTTTTACCTTGTCAGCTCAGGGATTTGATCTTGCAACCTTTCGGTTAGAGGTGCAACGCTCTAACCACTAGGCCACCTGCCGGACTAGGCAAGTCAGTTCAGAACAAATTATTACTGCCTGGCTCGAAGCCTCTCTCTTTTGACGGCTGAAATTGAATCGGACATTCAGAGAAAGAGAGAGGTTGCGTGTGTAGTATACGTCAATGGGATGCAAAGTACGTTTCTTCTTTATTGAGTCCTCTACTAACACAAAGATACTGTTTACCAATATGGAGGTTTGGGGGCTGATAATCACTGTTTGAAATGCATTAAGTGATATCTGTAGATTTATGACTGTGTGACATGGAAACCATTTAGGGACCAAGAATCATTGGGGGAAGAGATGTGACAAAAAACTCTGCAATGCAGCACTGCATTAACTAGTCACACACACACACACACACATTGTGTACAGATCCTTGAGACATGGGGCTGAAACATGAGGTGGATGAATGGCACGACAAAGGGCCTCAGGATCTCGTGACGGTATCTCTGAGCATTCAAATTTCCATTGATAAAACGTGATTGTGTTCAATGTCCATAGCTTATACCAACCAACCCAACCACACCAACCAGTCTGGGTTCCAGAGAACAACCAACCCAACCAGTTTTTAGAAATTGTGTGCAGCAGCTTGTCTGTTATGGGGTTTAATTTCCAAATAAGATGGAACAGAAAACTTTTTTCATAATACATTCCTCCTATGAGGGCCGATTCCAACCTGAGTTAAGCGCACGTCAATGGAACATAATTCCCTTTTCATGTACCATTCTCTCTATGTGTATTCTAACCTCGAATTTAAACATGACAATGTTTTAAATTCATGACAACATGACAATATTATGCTATTCACCCATTATTCATTTGTTGTGGAGATCAAAGAAATGAAGGTGTGGCGGATGTGTGTCTTCGGCATATTCTGACATTAAATCAAATCAATTGTATTAGTCACATGCGCAGAATACAACATGGATAGACGTTACAGTGAAATGCCAAGAAGGCCAGCATCCCAGAGTCGCCTCTTCACTGTTGACGTTGAGACTGGTGTTTTGCGGGTACTATTTAATGAAGCTGCCAGCTGAGGACTTGTGAGCCTTCTGTTTCTCAAACTAGACACTGTACTTGTCCTCTAATGTACTTGTCCCCTTGCTCAGTTGTGCACCGGGGCCTCCCACTCCTCTTTCTATTCTGGTGAGAGACAGTTTGTGCTGTTCTGTGAAGGGAGCAGTACACAGCGTTGTACGAGACCTTCAGTTTCTTGGCAATTTCTCGCATGGAATAGTCGTCATTTCTCAGAACAAGAATAGACTGACGAGTTTCTGGCCATTTTGAGCCTGTAATCGAACCCACAAATGCTGATGCTCCAGATACTCAATTAGTCTAAAGAAGGCCCGTTTTATTGCTTCTTTAATAAGTACAACAGTTTTCAGCTGTGCTAACATAATTGCAATAGGTTTTCTAATGATCGATTAGCCTTTTAAAATGATAAACTTGGATTAGCTAACACAACGTGCCATTGGAACACAGGAGTGATAGTTGCTGATAATGGGCCTCTGTACGCCTATGTAGATATTCCATTAAAAATCTGACGTTTCCAGCTACAATAGTTATTTACAACATTAACAATATCTACACTGTATTTCTGATCAATTTGATGTTATTTTTATGGCCAAATAATGTGCTTTTCTAAGTATTTCTAAGTGACCCCAAAACTTTTGAACGGTAGTGTATATCATGATTATTTGCATAAATTAGGAGGCCATTGCTGAGCAGTCTCTGCCATGATGTGCTGCAGCAGTAGGCCTAACAGCAGAAACATTGCTAAACCAATACATTCCTGTCCTGCTAGATGCGCAATTAAAAGATAACTACAGGAAAATATATACATTTTTTTCAGACCTCTACATTTTTCTGTTGATGTGATTTAAGCATTGACATGGACTCAGAACATCAACTTCCATTGTTTCTCTCTGAATAATTGTAATATTGAGAGTAAAAAATGCACACAAAACAGAATTTTGTGTGCATCTCTGAATAATTGTAACATTGAGAGTAAAAAACTGAAATGCACACAAAACAGAATTTGGGATAATTCAAAATCTAATTTTATGGGGCCCCCTTAGAGTTGTTATTTGACTATTAAATATTGCCAGAAAACACAACTCTTGTACAAGGAACAAGGGAAGAGTTGCAGGGTTGAGGAGAGAAGAATTTACAGATTTGAAAGCTATAAAAAAAATGAGTATCTTGTGACATTCATTTTTCTTTATGTAGCTGTCATGCAAGAAAAGGTTGGAGATCCCTGCTGTACAGTTTTCTCCTATCACAGCCATTAACGTAACCATTGGCCTCATGGTGAAACCCCTGAGCGATTTCCTTCCTCTCCAACAACTGAGTTAGGAAGGATGCCTGTATCTTTGAGTGACTGGGTGTATTGATACACCATCCAAAGTGTCATTGATAACTTCACCAAAGGGATATTCAATGTCTGCTTTATTTTATATATACAGTTGAAGTCGGAAGTTTACATACACTTAGGTTGGAGTCATTAAAACTCGTTTTCAACCACTCCACAAATGTATTGTTAACAAACTATAGTTTTGGCAAGTCGGTTAGGACATCTACTTTGTGCGTGACATTAGTAATTTTTCCAACAATTGTTTACAGACAGATTATTTCACCTATAATTCACTGTATCACAATTCCAGCGGGTCAGAAGTTTACATACACTAAGTTGACTGTGCCTTTAAACAGCTTGGAAAATTCCAGAAAAATATGTCATGGTTTTAGAAGCTTCTGATAGGCTAATTGACATAATTTGAGTCAATTGGAGGTGTACCTGTGGATGTATTTCAAGGCCTACCTTCAAACGCAGTGCCTCTTTGCTTGACATCATGGGAAAATCAAAAGAAATCAGCCAAGACCTCAGAAGAAAATTGTAGACCTCCACAAGTCTGGTTCACCCTTGGGAGCAATTTCCAAACGGCTGAAGGTACCATGTTCAACTGTACAAACAATAGTACGCAAGTATAAACACCATGCGACCACACAGCCGTCATACCGCTGTCATGACGTTGGCCTGTGGGTAAGGTTTATGACCCCCCCCATAAATACCTCTCTCCCTTCCCCTCTCTTACTGACCCTACTGAAGGACTGCTGTCCTGTTAAATATAGAGAGTCTGGGAACATCAAACAAATGGGGAAAGGAACCATATTTTGGTAATAAAACCAGTTGGAAATATGCTTTATAACGTAATGAGTATGGATTTCATTTCAGTTGTCATCTGAGACATTATGACTGATGACAGGACGACATAAACTGTATCTGGGAAAGTATCCACCCTCTAGTTATCAGAGTCACATGGAATTGTTATGCAATTGAAATGTTTGATATTGAAATTGTTTGTTAGGAGATTAAATGTAATTTTAGCTTCCAAATGAGAGAATTGGGTTTTCATAAGGAAAGTGCCCTGCTTGATCAGTGGCCCAACCCTGTGAAGAGACAGGGGTTATAAACGATGAAACACCTCCCTCCCCCTCTCCACTATATAAGCCTTTAACGAAAAGATAACCAGGTTGTTCCAGTACGTAAGGTCTGCAGCCTCCACGTTAGAAGGACACACATGTCAAAAACAGAACTAAGCCAACCTCGGCGTGAGCTTTGGTGGCGAATGGTATGAACTTTGAGCTTATTCACTACAGAAGTGATACTTCCTAGCCGTTGAGTAGCAGCGGCCGCTGTAGACGGGGGCTAGGAAAGGACGGACGACGGATCCAGTCTAACAGACGGACGAAGATACCACCACGTATCCAATTTACCACCAGAGACATTCTTAAGAGTTTACAGGAAGATCTGTTGGCCAACCCGGCCAGCATCTACGACCAATCTACCGAAGCGCAGCTCAGAGTAAATATTTATTGCATTTTCCTTTTCCAAATGGGCGGTAATTTAGAATGCATAAGATAATGTATTTACGATAGCCTAGCTGCTGTTCCTCTGTTCCTAAATCTTCCCGCTCTTTCATTCAAGCCCAACCCCCTTTCCTTTGTGTAACCAGCCATGATACAGGTTCCGTCCACCAGGACGTTTTCTGTATGACATCATTTGTATTCGGTGTATTTGTAATTCTGTGTGATTAGTTAGGTATTTAGTAAATAAATAATTAAACCCAATTTTGTATTGCGGATTCAACTTGTTAGCCAGGGTTCGTGAAGATAGCCAAGAATTTACAACTTTCATTATGAGACTGAAAATAAGATAAGGGTTAATATTGACTGCTATCGATGTAAAATATTACTTAGTATTTTAAGAGTTTATTCGGAAGATAACAGCTCTATAAACATTCTTCCGTGGTGCCCCGACTTTCTAGTTAATTACATTTACATGATTAGCTTAATCAGGTAATATTAATTACAGAGAAATCATTTTATAAGTTAGCATGTCATATCACTTAATCCGGCATAGCCAAAGACACGACACCGCTCAGGAAGGAGACGCGCTCTGTCTCCTAGAGATGAACGTACATTGGTGAGAAACGTGCAAATCAATCCCAGAACAGCAAAGGACCTTGTGAAGATGCTGGAGGAAACAGGTAGAAAGTATCTATATCCACAGTAAAACGAGTCCTATATCGACAAACCTGAAAGGCTGCTCAGCAAGGAAGAAGGCACTGCTCAAAAACCGCCATAAAAAACCCAGACTACGGTTTGCAACTGCACATGGGGACAAAGATCATACTTTTTGGAGAAATGTCCTCTGGTCTGATGAAACAAAAATTGAATTGTTTAGCCATAATGACCATCGTTATGTTTGGAGGATAAAGGGGGATGCTTGCTAGCCGAAGAACCCCATCCCAACCGTGAAGCACGGGGGTGGCAGCATCATGTCGTGGTGGTGCTTTGCTGCAGGAGGAACTGGTGCAGTTCACAGAATAGATTACTTCTTGAGGAAGGAAAATTATGTGGATATATTGAAGCAACATCTCAAGACATCAGTCAGGAAGTTAAAGCTTGGTCGCAAATGGGTCTTCCAAATGGACATTGACCCCAAGCATACTTCCAAAGTTGTGGCAAAATGGCTTAAGGACAACAAAGTCAAGGAATTGGAGTGGCCATCACAAAGCCCTGACCTCAATCCCATAGAACATTTGTGGACAGAACTGAAAAAGCGTGTGCGAGCAAGGAGGCCTACAAACCTGACTCTGTTACACCAGCTCTGTCAATAGGAATGGGCCAAAATTCACCCAACTTATTGTGGGAAGCTTGAGGAAGGCTACCCGAAACGTTTGACCCAAGTTAAACAATTTAAAGGCAAAGATACCAAATACTAATTGAGTGTATGTAAACTTCTGACCCACTTGGAATGTTGCGAAAGAAATAAAAGCTGAAATAAATAATTTTCTCTACTATTATTCTGACATTTCACATTCTTAAAATAAAGTGGTGATCCTAACTGACCTAAGACAGGGAATCTTTACTCGGATTAAATGTCAGGAATTGTGAAAAACTCAGTTTAAATGTATTTGGCTGAGGTGTATGTAAACTTCTGATGTAAACTGTATATGTTTGTGCTTGGGAAGGGGTTGTCTTTTTCAACAAGTTGCTGAAATGGCTGGCCAGTTTCCAGGAGCAGCAGGAGGCCTTGGACAATGTGCCCAGACTCATCGTTTCTAGGAACAACCAACACAACATGGATGCTGCCCTCCAGGCCCTCTCTCGGGGCATAAAAGTGTACCAGCTTCAACCCGGTTGCCTGGAGCAGTTCTTCATTAAAGACAAGGCTCCTGATCCCGGCCATCTCCCAGACCATCTGAGTGTCCTTCCAGACTGGACCCTGCTGCCGTTGATGAAGGGGACACTTCCGTCCACCATAATATACATTCTGCAGCTGAGGCCAGTGATTCAAGGTGTCCAAGTGGAAGATCCCAGCTTACCCAGTGGGAACAACACCTCTCGGCCCATACGGCAGGTAGTCTTCGGGCTGCTGCTGGGTGAGAGCAGGGAAGTGAAGGAGTATGACAGGGAAGGCATGAACCTGACCAGCAGCATGGTTAAAGCCATCTTGCCCAGAGCTGCACAACAAATGCAGCTAGACATGCTGAATCAGGTATGTATACATGTGATATAGTATACAGTATATCAGGTATGTATACATGTGATATAGTATACAGTATATCAGGTATGTATACATGTGATATAGTATACAGTATATCAGGTATGTATACATGTGATATAGTATACAGTATATCAGGTATGTATACATGTGATATAGTATACAGTATATCAGGTATGTATACATGTGATATAGTATACAGTATATCAGGTATGTATACATGTGATATAGTATTCAGTATATCAGGTATGTATACATGTGATATAGTATTCAGTATATCAGGTATGTATACATGTGATATAGTATACAGTATATATGGTATGTATACATGTGATATAGTATACAGTATATCAGGTATGTATACATGTGATATAGTATACAGTATATCAGGTATGTAAACATGTGATATAGTATACAGTATATCAGGTATGTAAACATGTGATATAGTATACAGTATATCAGGTATGTATACATGTGATATAGTATACAGTATATCAGGTATGTATACATGTGATATAGTATACAGTATATCAGGTATGTATACATGTGATATAGTATACAGTATATCAGGTATGTATACATGTGATATAGTATACAGTATATCAGGTATGTAAACATGTGATATAGTATACAGTATATCAGGTATGTATACATGTGATATAGTATACAGTATATCAGGTATGTAAACATGTGATATAGTATACAGTATATCAGGTATGTATACATGTGATATAGTATACAGTATATCAGGTATGTATACATGTGATATAGTATACAGTATATCAGGTATGTATACATGTGATATAGTATACAGTATATCAGGTATGTATACATGTGATATAGTATACAGTATATCAGGTATGTAAACATGTGATATAGTATACAGTATATCAGGTATGTAAACATGTGATATAGAATACAGTATATCAGGTATGTATACATGTGATATAGTATACAGTATATCAGGTATGTATACATGTGATATAGTATACAGTATATCAGGTATGTAAACATGTGATATAATATACAGTATAATATGAACATACTGCTGTTGATTCTAAAAATTCATTCTCATTCTCTTGTTCTGTTTCTTAGGCTCCACATTCAGTGCGGCTTGAGATGTTTTTGGAAACCCTTGGTGTGTCCCAGTCCACTTTGAATGGTATCCCACCTCATCTGCGACTTCCTGTGGCTGTTACCTACTACTGGCTGAGGCACGCCCATCTCCGACCAGACCATCCTTTCCTGCAGGCCCTGCTACTAGGACTGGTGTATGGAGAGCTCTGCAGACAGAGGAAGAGCCAGAGAGGTATGGACCAGAATATGAACGGAAACACACATACAGGCACACACAACTTAGAATGTATAAATAAAGTGCGTGAAGTGCAGCCAATGACTCCTCTCCTTTTTGTGTATCAGGGTTCATAGAGGAGGGACCTGTGTTGGAGAGGCTGAGAGGGCTGATTCAGAGAGGTGCTAGGAGTCTGGACCTGGCTGTGGCCCACGCCTATAGCCAATGGCAGCGCTGCATGAGGGATGGCCTTGACCTGAACCAACTGCTGTGCTTCCCTCTACCTGAGCCTCAGATTGCATGGTAACGTGTCACTTCCTAAATCAACCCTAACCGCTAACCTCTAACCTCTACAGTAGACCAGTGGTATTCCTTTACATTTTATTCTAGCCCAGCAGCAACACAGCTAATTCAACCCTCTGTTGTTTCCCTGTTGGAGTCTAGGCTGTACAGGGGTACTCTGGTGCACCAGCTTGTGGGCCAACTGAGAGGGGTGGTGACCCCAGATTCTCTCCTGATGGAAGACCCTTCCTCTGGGCAGCTGTATAGAGCCATGCTGGAAGCCATTCTCAACTCCCAGGAAACTGAGACTACTGGACAACAGTACGGCCCCTCTGCAGATTCTGGTGCTGGAGGAAGAAGAGGATGATGATGATGATGATGATGATGGAGTAGGTTGTAATGAAGTCCCAATGTCCTGCCACAAAAGGAATGAAAGATTTAACAAAGCTCTGTTGAGTTATAGATATAGGGACCACTATATAGGGACCACTAAACACCTGTTGAGTTATAGATATAGGGACCGCTATATAGGGACCACTATATAGGGACCACTAAACACCTGTTGAGTTATAGATATAGGGACCGCTATATAGGGAACGCTATAAAGGGACCACTATATAGGGACCGCTATATAGGGACCACTAAACACCTGTTGAGTTATAGATATAGGGACCGCTATATAGGGAACGCTATAAAGGGACCACTATATAGGGACCGCTATATAGGGACCACTAAACACCTGTTGAGTTATAGATATGTTTTCTGTGACAGTTTAGTGACAGAGGGCGTAGGTAGGAAGGCCCCACTTGCATACACTCATACCCATGAAGAAGTTTCACTTTCATTGACATTGATTTAAAGAAACTAAGAAAAGGGAGAATAAATTCATTGTGACTGAGGTTTATTGAAATGATAATTAAATGTTAAATATGTTAAAGCTTGAAAACATTGGGAAATATTAAAGGGGGATTAAAGTAGTGTAGTAAAATGGTTAAGAATGCTATAGTGTTTGCTTTAAGGTGTGATGCATATAGACTATGTTAGGCTTAGAGGAGGAGGTTGATAAATGTAAAAGTGTTGGAGTGTTTAAAATGTTTTATGTTTAATATATAATGGGAGTAATACGTTAGGCTGGAGTAGGATTAGAACTGAGTGGAATAAGAAACCTTCATGTTTTATAAATGTATGTTTTAATAGTGACTGATAATGGAGTATACTAAGGCTAGCTGGAATTGGAAATCCCAGGTCAGAACAGCCAGGCAGGAGACAGACGTCCTATTGACGGGCATGTTGTGCTCAGGTGAGGAAAAGGTGGGGGTTAGTTGGTGCTGACAAAACACCTTTTGAGTGATGGCCGCATTCGGTGTCATTGGAGCAAGAATTAGCCACAGTGAGTTAGCAGAAAGGAAGACTGAGGGTATAAAGGAAGGGTACCACCTCTCTTTGAGCTAGCTAGAAGAACCTGTCGACTGCTGGAACAAGATTTTTGCTTTCGCTTTTTAGCTTGAGATACAATTAGGTTTTTATTATACTTATATTTAGGTTGCTGGAAGAAACATTTTGCTGTAGCTTTTTAGCTCCTTATCTAGATATTTATTATACTTATATTTAGATTTTTACTACACAAGTAACATTTTATTGGCACATCCCACTAAGGGTTTAGTTAAGGGCGCTGGAGGCATCTATAAAGTTAATTCATGGTTGATTTGAACTTATCATTGATTTGTGATATTGATTTGTGATTGGTTGATTGATCTGGGATTTTTTTATGTCTGTTTCTGGAACTTTGAATAAACTAGCTTTATTGTTCTGAAACCCAGTGTCATCAATGAGTCAAACTAGTGCATGTATGTTTTCTCTACGTTTTTGAAATAGACTTGATTAAAGGAGTAATTTTAGCATCTGGTTAGTTAGTCTATCGGGAACCTGAGTTGCTGGTATAAAGGAGGCTGAGTCCCAACTATAGGTACTGAGTGCATTGGTAGGAGTCGTAAGAGGGGCGTCTCTGGGCTAAGCCAACCCAGGGGAGGGCAGCCCACTCAGTGTGCTGAGGTTGAAACTCTGGCCCGGACGATCCTGAAAAGGTGCCGGGTTTATAGGTACAAGGTGAGGGAACATAGGCACTTTGGGGATATCCCACTTTACTGTAAGCCCCTTACAGTTCAGTTTGAGGAACAGTCCCTAGCTATATACTAGGTCAGTAGAATACTGACCTGCCATTGGGTAGGCAGGGGCGAGTTCAATTGTTAAATCCTGTATAGGTGGTATTTTAGTTTTGACAGTACCTTAAATAAGGATCTGCCCCTTTTTTAAAAATGTTCTCCTAAAATGACATACCCAAATCTAACTCCCTGTTGCTCAGGCCCTGAAGCAAGGATATCCATATTCTTGGTATCATTTGAAAGGAAACACTTTGATGTTTGTGGAAATATGAAAGGAATGTAGGAGAATATAACACAATAGATCTGGTAAAAGATAATACAAAGAAAAAACCAAACGTTCTTTTGTATTTTTTTGTACCATCACCTTTGAAATGCAAGAGAAAGCTAAGGACCCTGGGACTAAACACCTTCCTCTGCAATTGGATCCTGGACTTCCCCAGGTGGTAAGTTTAATTTATTTTGTTTTTAAAAATGTATTTAACCTTTATTTAACTAGGTAAGACAGTTAAGAACAAATTCTTATTTACAATTACGGCCTACCCCAAACCTGGATGATGCTGGGCCAACTGTGCGCCACCCTATGGGACTCTCTATTACAGCCGGTTATGATACAGCCTGGAATTGAACCAGGGACTGTAGTGACGCCTCTAGTACTAAGATGCAGTGCCTTAGACCGCTGCGCCACTCGGGAGCCCTAAAAGGGTAGGCAACAACACATCTGCCGCACTGATCCTCAACATGGGGGCCCCTCAGGGGTGCGTGCTTAATCCCGTCCTGTACTCCCTGCTCACCCACGACTGCGTGGCCAAGCACGACTCTAACACCATCATTAAGTATGCTGGCGACACAACGGTGAGACAGCCTATAGGGAGGAGGTCAGAGACCTTACAGTGTGGTGCCAGGACAACAACCTCTCCCTCAACGTGAGCAAGTCAAAGAGTTGATTGTGGACTATAGGAAAAAGAGGACCGAGCATGCCCCCATTCTCATCGACGGTGCTGTAGTGGAGCGGGTCGAGAGCTTCAAGTTTCTTGGTGTCCACATCACCAACAACCTATTATGGTCCAAACACACCAAGACGGTCGTGAAGGGGGCACGACAAAGCCTATTCACCCTCAGGAGACTGAAAAGATTTGGCATGGGTCCATAGATCCTCAAAAAGTTTTACAGCTGCACCATTGAGAGCATCCTGATCGGTTGCATCACCCCCTGGTATGGCAACTGCTTGGCATCCGACCATAAGGCGCTATCGAGGGTAATGCGTACGGCCCAGTACATCAAGCTTCCTGCCATCCAGGACCTCTATACTAGGCAGTGTCAGAGTAAGGCCCAAAAATTATCAAAGACTCCAGTCACCCAAGTCATAGACTGTTCTCTCTGCTACCGCACAGCAAGTGGTACCGGAGCACCAAGTATAGGTCCAAAAGGTTACCTCGACTAACCTGTAACCCTGCACATTGAATCGGTATCAGTACCACCTGTATATAGCCTCGTTATTGTTATTGTTTAACTGAGAAGAAACACTCTGTGGGAGGAGTCAGCCACTAAGCCGCAATCCAATTTTCAACCAGACCCTTTCTCCCTATCCCTTTGCCTTTCCCCTCTCTCTCTTTCTCCCTCTCTCTCTCTCTCCCTTTCTCTCTCTCTCCCCACTGTTTCTCTCTCTCAACTGTTCTCTCTCTCCCACCCCAGTCTCTCCCTCTGTCCCCCCTCTCTCTCTATCCCTCTCTCGCCATCCCTCTCTTTCTCTCTCTTTCTCTCAGTCTGTTTCTGTCTCTCTCTCTAACCTTCCCATCTCTCTAATTAAACCACAGCTATTTCACGTCTGCTACTCTACAACTGAGGAGAAATTAGCCTATGAGGTCAGAGAGAGTTCAGAATAAAAGTTTTGTTTGGAGGACATACTTCCTGTTTCCTGGGCTGTGTCCCAAATACCAACCTATTCCAACCCTATTGCCTCTCATCACCAAATCAGCCAGCCCCGCAATCCCCCAGTACTAGCTCAAGTATATCCCAGAACCCCCAGCCCCCCAATCCCAGCTCAGGTATATCCCAGCCCCCCCATCCCAGCTCAGGTATATCCCAGCCCCCCCATCATAGCTCAGGTATATCCCAGCCCCCCAGTCCCCCAGTCCCAGCTCAGGTATATCCCAGCCCCCCCCATCCCAGCTCAGGTATATCCCAGCCCCCCCATCCTAGCTCAGGTATATCCCAGCCCCCCCATCCTAGCTCAGGTATATCCCAGCCCCCCCATCCTAGCTCAGGTATATCCCAGCCCCCCATCCTAGCTCAGGTATATCCCAGCCCCCCCATCCCAGCTCAGGTATATCCCAGCCCCCCCATCCTAGCTCAGGTATATCCCAGCCCCCCCATCCTAGCTCAGGTATATCCCAACCCCCCCATCCTAGCTCAGGTATATCCCAGCCCCCCCCATCCCAGCTCAGGTATATCCCAACCCCCCAGTCCCCCAGTCCCAGCTCAGGTATATCCCAGCCCCCCAGCCCCCCCCCCCCCAGCTCAGGTATATCCCAGCCCCCCAGCCCCTAGACTCTCAGTCCCAGCTCAGGTATATCCCAGTCTCTAGACTCTCAGTCCCAGCTCAGGTATATCCCAGCCCCCCAGCCTCTAGACTCTCAGTCCCAGCTCAGGTATATCCCAGCCTCTAGACTCTCAGTCCCAGCTCAGGTATATCCCAGCCCCCCAGCCCCTAGACTCTCAGTCCCAGCTCAGGTATATCCCAGCCCCCCAGCCCCTAGACTCTCAGTCCCAGCTCAGGTATATCCCAGCCCCCCAGCCCCTAGACTCTCAGTCCCAGCTCAGGTATATCCTAGCCCCTCAGCCCCTAGACTCTCAGTCCCAGCTCAGGTATATCCCAGCCCCCCAGCCCCTATACTCTCAGTCCCAGCTCAGGTATATCCCAGCCCCCCAGCCCCTAGACTCTCAGTCCCAGCTCAGGTATATCCCAGCCCCCCAGCCCCTAGACTCTCAGTCCCAGCTCAGGTATATCCCAGCCCCCCAGCCCCTAGACTCTCAGTCCCAGCTCAGGTATATCCCAGCCCCCCAGCCTCTAGACTCTCAGTCCCAGCTCAGGTATATCCCAGCCCCTAGACTCTCAGTCCCAGCTCAGGTATATCCCAGCCCCTAGACTCTCAGTCCCAGCTCAGGTATATCCCAGCCCCCCAGCCCCTAGACTCTCAGTCCCAGCTCAGGTATATCCTAGCCCCTCAGCCCCTAGACTCTCAGTCCCAGCTCAGGTATATCCCAGCCCCCCAGCCCCTATACTCTCAGTCCCAGCTCAGGTATATCCCAGCCCCCCAGCCCCTAGACTCTCAGTCCCAGCTCAGGTATATCCCAGCCCCCCAGCCCCCCAGCCCCTAGACTCTCAGTCCCAGCTCAGGTATATCCCAGCCCCCCAGCCCCTAGACTCTCAGTCCCAGCTCAGGTATATCCCAGCCCCCCAGCCCCCCAGCCCCTAGACTCTCAGTCCCAGCTCAGGTATATCCCAGCCCCCCAGCCCCTAGACTCTCAGTCCCAGCTCAGGTATATCCCAGCCCCCCAGCCCCTAGACTCTCAGTCCCAGCTCAGGTATATCCCAGCCCCACAGCCCCCTAGTCTCTCAGCCTCAGCTCAGGTGAGCCTCCTTCAGGTATACATTAACAAGAAACATGGAAGGCCTACTCAGAGTGGAGGGGAGCTTGAATATCATGCATCCTCTATGCATCCTAAATGTCACCCCATTCCCATTGGGAGTCACTCTTAGACTCTCTTCCCAACAACCCCTGGGAGATCTGTTACCACCATGCCCCACTACTTGCTTCCCGCCTGCCAACAGATCTTTCCCCTCCAATTAGAGACAAGCACCTCAGATGAAGAGAGGAGAGTTCTCTCTCTCCCTCTCTCTTTATCTCACTCCCAATCTCTCTCACACCATCTCTCTTCTCTCTCTCTCTCAAGACTTGTTCTCATTCTGTCCCTCTCTCTCTCTCTCTCTCTCTCTCTCTCTCCTCTCTCTCTCTCTCTCTCAATTCAATTCAATTTAAAGGGCTTTATTGGCATGGGAAACATATGTTTAAATTGCCAAAGCAAATGGAAACATTAGTAAACATTACACTCACAAAAGATTGAAAAGAATATAGACGTTTCAAATGTTATATTATTGGCTATGTACAGTGTTTGTAACAATGTGCAAGAAGTTGAAGTATGAAAGGGAAGATAAATAAACAGGTAAATATAGGTTGTATTTACAATGTTGTGTGTGTTCCACTGGTTGTCCCGTTCTCATGGCAACGGGCCACACATCTTGCTGCTGGGATGGCACACTGCAGTATTTCACCTAACAGATATGGGAGTTTGTCAATGTTTGATTTGTTTAAGAATTCTTTGTGGATCTGTTTAATCTGAAGGAAATATATGTCTCTAATATGGTCATACATTTGGCAGGAGGTTAGGAAGTGCAGCTCAGTTTCCACCTCATTTTGTGGGCAGTGTGCACATAGCCTGTCTTCTCTTGAGAGCCAGGTCTGCCTACGGCAGCCTTTCTCAATAGCAAGGCTATGCTCACTGAGTCTGTACATGGTCAAGGATTTTCTTAATTTCTGGTCAGGTATTCTGCCACTGTTTATGACCAGATAGCATTCTAGTTTGCTCAGTTTTTGGTTGATTCTTTCCAGTGTGGCAAATACAAAAATATAAACGCAACACGCAATAATTTGAAAGATTTTTACTGAGTTACAGTACATATAAGGAAATAAGTCAATTGAAATAAATTCATTAGGCCCTAATCTATGGATTTCACATGACTGGGCAGGGGCACATCCAGCCAATCAGAAGTAGTTTTCCCCCACTAAAAGGCTTTATTACAGACATAAATACTCCTCAGCACCCCCTCACCCCCCTTATACCATCCTGCAGGTGATGGATGTGGAGGTCCTGGGCTGGCATGGTTACACGTAGTCTGCGGTTGTGAGGCCGGTTGGACGTTCTGCCAAATTCTCTACCATAACGTTGGAGGCGGCTTATGGATATAAATCTCTCATGGCTCAACGTGGAAGAGAGATTGACATGCTGAATCCCCCGAGCTGTCTGTTTAAACTACTGGCACACAGCTCAGACACCCATGCATACCCCCACAAGACATATCACCAGAGGTCTCTTCACAGTCCTCAAGTCCAGAACAGACTATGGGAGGTGCACAGTACTACATAGAGCCATGACTACATGGAACTCTATTCCTCATTAGGTAACTGAGACACACAGTAGAATCAGATTAAAAAAAACTGATAAAAATACACCTTATGGAACAGTGGGGACTGTGAAGAGACACACACAGGCACAGACACACATACACATGATAAGACACACACTCTACAAGTACACATGGATGTTGTATTGTAGATATGTGATATTGGAGTAGTGGCCTGAGGGAACACGCTACATGTATTGTAGATATGTGATAGTGGAGTAGTGGCCTGAGGGAACACGCTACATGTATTGTAGATATGTGATAGTGGAGTAGTGGCCTGAGGGAACACGCTACATGTATTGTAGATATGTGATAGTGGCCTGAGAGGAACACGCTACATGTATTGTAGATATGTGATAGTGGAGTAGTGGCCTGAGGGAACACGCTACATGTATTGTAGATATGTGATAGTGGAGTAGTGGCCTGAGGGAACACGCTACATGTATTGTAGATATGTGATAGTGTAGTAGTGGCCTGAGGGAACACGCTA
Source organism: Salmo salar (assembly GCF_965601325.2). Lineage (NCBI taxonomy): Eukaryota > Metazoa > Chordata > Actinopteri > Salmoniformes > Salmonidae > Salmo > Salmo salar. Next base: position 92,673,838 of record NC_138295.1, read on the forward strand.
CATGTATTGTGTAAAGTGTTATGAAATGTAATGTAATATTTTAAACTGTATATAACTGCTTTAATGTTGTTGGACTCCAGGAAGAGTAGTTTCTGCCTTGGCAGGAACAAATTGGGATCCTTAATAAATACAAATACAAAAGGTAGACAAATTAACATTGAATTCTCTGGTTACAGCTCTGGTGGACATTTCTGAAGTCATTATGACAATTACACGCTCTGTGGCATAGTGTTGTGTGACAAAACTGCACATTTTAGAGTGTCCTTTAATTGTCCCCAGCACAAGGTGCACCTGTGTAATGATCATGCTGTTTAATCAGCTTGTTGATATGCCACACCTGTCAGGTGGATGGATTATCTTGGCAAATGGGAGAAATGCTCACTAACAGGGATGTAAACACATTTGTGCACAAAATCAGAGATAAATCAGAGATAAATCAGAGATAAATCAGAGATAAATAAGCGTTGAGTGCATATGGAACTGGTATCTTGTATTTCAGCTCATGAAACATGGGACCAACACTTCACATGTTGGGTTTATATTTTTGTTCAATGTAGTTATCTTTTTGCTTTCTCATAATTTGGTTGTGTCTAAATGTGTTGTTGTCCTGGGGCTCTGTGTTGTCCTGGGGCTCTGTGTGGTCTGGTTGTGTTTGTAAACAGAGCCCCAGGACCAGCTGGCTGAGGGGACTCTTCTCTGGGTTCATCTCTCTGTAGGTGAGGGCTCTGTGGGGTCTGTTTGTGTTTGTGAACAGAGCCCCAGGACCAGCTTGCTGAGGGGACTCTTCTCCAGGTTCATCTCTCTGTAGGTGAGGGCTCTGAGGGGACTCTTCTCCAGGTTCATCTCTCTGTAGGTGAGGGCTCTGAGGGGACTCTTCTCCAGGTTCATCTCTCTGTAGGTGAGGGCTCTGAGGGGACTCTTCTCCAGGTTCATCTCTCTGTAGGTGAGGGCTCTGAGGGGACTCTTCTCCAGGTTCATCTCTCTGTAGGTGAGGGCTCTGAGGGGACTCTTCTCCAGGTTAATCTCTCTGTAGGTGAGGGCTCTAAGGGGACTCTTCTCCAGGTTCATCTCTCTGTATGTGAGGGCTCTGTGGGGTCTGTTTGTGTTTGTGAACAGAGCCCCAGAACCAGCTGGCTGAGGGGACTCTTCTCCAGGTTCATCTCTCTGTAGGTGAGGGCTCTGAGGGGACTCTTCTCCAGGTTCATCTCTCTGTAGGTGAGGGCTCTGAGGGGACTCTTCTCCAGGTTCATCTCTCTGTAGGTGAGAGCTCTGAGGGGACTCTTCTCCAGGTTCATCTCTCTGTAGGTGAGGGCTCTGAGGGGACTCTTCTCCAGGTTCATCTCTCTGTAGGTGAGGGCTCTGAGGGGACTCTTCTCTAGGTTCATCTCTCTGTAGGTGAGGGCTCTGAGGGGACTCTTCTCCAGGTTCATCTCTCTGTAGGTGAGGGCTCTGTGGGGTCTGTTTGTGTTTGTGAACAGAGCCCCAGAACCAGCTTGCTGAGGGGACTCTTCTCCAGGTTCATCTCTCTGTAGGTGAGGGCTCTGAGGGGACTCTTCTCCAGGTTCATCTCTCTGTAGGTGAGGGCTCTGAGGGGACTCTTCTCCAGTTCATCTCTCTGTAGGTGAGGGCTCTGAGGGGACTCTTCTCCAGTTCATCTCTCTGTAGGTGAGGGCTCTGAGGGGACTCTTCTCCAGTTCATCTCTCTGTAGGTGAGGGCTCTGAGGGGACTCTTCTCCAGTTCATCTCTCTGTAGGTGAGGGCTCTGAGGGGACTCTTCTCCAGTTCATCTCTCTGTAGGTGATGGCTTTGGGGTGGAATGTGTGGGCATCACTTCTTTTTAGGTGGTTGTAGAATTTAACAGCTCTTTTCTGGATTTTGATAACTTGTGGCTATAGTCCTAATTCTGCTCTGCATTGTTTGGGGTTTTGCATTTCAGTTGGCTGTTAGTCACATTTTGTGAATCAGGGTAGTAATGGGTTTGACAACTGATTGAAGTATTTTTGGCCAGATCCTAATTGGTATGTCGAATTTTATCTTCCCTTTGATGGCATAGAAGGTCCTTCTTGCCTTGTCTCTCAGCTCGTTCACAGCTTTGTGGAAGTTACCTGTGGTGCTGATGTTTAGGCCGAGGTAGGTATAGTTTGTGTGCTCTAGGGCAACGGTGTCTAGATGGAATTTGTATTTGTTGTCTTTGTTGCTGGACCTTTTTTGGAACACCATTATTTTGGTCTTACTGAGATTTACTGTCAGGGTCCAGGTCTGATAGAATCTGTGTAGAAAATCTAGGTGCTGCTGTAGGCCCTCCTAGGCTGGGAACAGAAGCACCAGTAGACATTTGATTTCTGAGTCCTGTAGGGTGAGGCCGGGTGCTGCAGACTGTTCTAGTGCCCTCACCAATTCGTTGATATACATACACTATATATACAGCAGTATGTGGACACCCCTTCATACACTATATATACAAAACTATGTGGACACCCCTTCAAATTATTGGATTCGGCTATTTCAGCCACACCTGTTGCTGACAGGTTTATAAAATCGAGCACACAGCCATGCAATCTTCATAGACAAACATTAACAGTAGAATGGCCTTACTGAAGAGCTCAGTGACTTTCAACGTGGTACCGTCATAGGATGTCACCTTTCCAACAAGTCAGTTTGTCAAATTTCTGCCCTGCTAGAGCAGCCCTGCTAGAGCGGCTCCGGTCAATGGTCAGTGCTGTTATTCTGATGTGGAAACGTCTAACCACAACAACGGCTCTGAAGTGGAAATGTCTCGGAGCAACAACGGCTCAGACGTGAAGTGGTAGGCCACACATGCTCACAGAATGGGACCACCGAGTGCTGATGCGCGTAAAAACCGTCTGTCCTCAGTTGCAACACTCACTACCGAGTTCCAAACTGCCTCTGGAAGCAATGTCAGCACAAGAACTGTTCGTTGGGAGCTTCATGAAATGGGTTTCCATGGCTGAGCAGCCGCACACAAGCCTAAGATTACCATGAGCAATGCCAAGCGTCGGCTGGAGTGGTGTAAAGCTCGCCGCCATTCGACTCTGGAGCAGTGGAAACGTGTTCTCTGGAGTGATGAATCACGCTTCACCATCTGGCAGTCTGAGGGATGAATCTGGGTTATGCGGATGCCAGGAGAACGTAGTTTGAGGAAGGACCTTTCCTGTTTCATCCTGACAATGCCCCGTGCACAAATCGAGGTCCATACAGAAATGGTTTGTCAAGAGCCATGTGGAAGAACTTGACTCGCCTGTACAGAAATAGTTTGTCGAGATCCGTGTGGAAGAACTTGACTGGTCTGTACAGAGCCCTGACATCAACCCCGTCAAACACCTTTGGGATGAATTGGAACATCGACTGCGAGCCAGGCCTAATCGCCCAACATCAATGCCCGACCTCACTAATGATGTTGTGGCTGAATAGAAGCAAGTCCCGCAGCAATGTTCCAACATCTAGTGGAAAGCCTTCCCAGAAGAGTGGAGGCTGTTATAGCAGCAATGTTCCAACATCTAGTGGAAAGCCTTCCCAGAAGAGTGGAGGCTGTTATAGCAGCAAATGGGGGACCAACTCCATATTAATGCCCATGATTTTGGAATGAGATGTTCGAATAGCAGGAGTCCACATACTTTTGGTCATGTAGTGTATATGTTGAAG
>NC_138295.1:92682500-92687500 GCF_965601325.2 Salmo salar
TAGAAGAAAGAGTGACGCACAAGGTTTGTTTTGCTTCTGAGACACACGCACACACACATATCAGAATAGACTAGGGTGTGTTTCCCTTCTGAAACCCAGTCAGGTTCAATAACAACAAACACAGGATGTAATGACTGTGGAGGGTCTAGAGTATTATAATGATCACAACCCAGATTAACAACACACAGCTAGGAGGGTCTAGTGTATTATAATGATCACAACCCAGATTAACAACACACAGCTAGGTGGGTCTAGTGTATTATAATGATCACAACCCAGATTAACAACACACAGCTAGGTGGGTCTAGTGTATTATAATGATCACAACCCAGATTAACAACACACAGCTAGGTGGGTCTAGTGTATTATAACGATCACAACCCAGATTAACAACACACAGCTAGGTGGGTCTAGTGTATTATAATGATCACAACCCAGATTAACAACACACAGCTAGGTGGGTCTAGTGTATTATAATGATGACAACCCAGATTAACAACACACAGCTAGGTGGGTCTAGTGTATTATAATGATCACAACCCAGATTAACAACACACAGCTAGGAGGGTCTAGAGTATTATAATGATCACAACCCAGATTAACAACACACAGCTAGGTGGGTCTAGTGTATTATAATGATCACAACCCAGATTAACAACACACAGCTAGGTGGGTCTAGTGTATTATAATGATCACAACCCAGATTAACAACACACAGCTAGGTGGGTCTAGTTTATTATAATGATCACAACCCAGATTAACAACACACAGCTAGGTGGGTCTAGAGTATTATAATGATCACAACCCAGATTAACAACACACAGCTAGGTGGGTCTAGAGTATTATAATGATCACAACCCAGATTAACAACACACAGCTAGGTGGGTCTAGAGTATTATAATGATCACAACCCAGATTAACAACACACAGCTAGGAGGGTCTAGTGTATTATAATGATCACAACCCAGATTAACATAACCCAGATTAACAACACACAGCTAGGAGGGTCTAGGGTATTATAATGATCACAACCCAGATTAACAACACACAGCTAGGTGGGTCTAGTGTATTATAATGATCACAACCCAGATTAACAACACACAGCTAGGTGGGTCTAGTGTATTATAATGATCACAACCCAGATTAACAACACACAGCTAGGTGGGTCTAGTGTATTATAATGATCACAACCCAGATTAACAACACACAGCTAGGTGGGTCTAGTATATTATAATGATCACAACCCAGATTAACAACACACAGCTAGGTGGGTCTAGTGTATTATAATGATCACAACCCAGATTAACAACACACAGCTAGGTGGGTCTAGTATATTATAATGATCACAACCCAGATTAACAACACACAGCTAGGTGGGTCTAGAGTATTATAACGATCACAACCCAGATTAACAACACACAGCTAGGTGGGTCTAGAGTATTATAATGATCACAACCCAGATTAACAACACACAGCTAGGTGGGTCTAGTGTATTATAATGATCACAACCCAGATTAACAACACACAGCTAGGTGGGTCTAGAGTATTATAATGATCACAACCCAGATTAACAACACACAGCTAGGTGGGTCTAGTGTATTATAATGATCACAACCCAGATTAACAACACACAGCTAGGTGGGTCTAGAGTATTATAATGATCACAACCCAGATTAACAACACACAGCTAGGAGGGTCTAGTGTATTATAATGAACACAACCCAGATTAACAACACACAGCTAGGTGGGTCTAGTATATTATAATGATCACAACCCAGATTAACAACACACAGCTAGGAGGGTCTAGTATATTATAATGATCACAACCCAGATTAACAACACACAGCTAGGTGGGTCTAGTGTATTATAATGATCACAACCCAGATTAACAACACACAGCTAGGTGGGTCTAGTGTATTATAATGATCACAAACCAAGATTAACAACACACAGCTAGGTGGGTCTAGAGTATTATAATGATCACAACCCAGATTAACAACACACAGCTAGGTGGGTCTAGTGTATTATAATGATCACAACCCAGATTAACAACACACAGCTAGGTGGGTCTAGAGTATTATAATGATCACAACCCAGATTAACAACACACAGCTAGGAGGGTCTAGTGTATTATAATGATCACAACCCAGATTAACAACACACAGCTAGGTGGGTCTAGTATATTATAATGATCACAACCCAGATTAACAACACACAGCTAGGAGGGTCTAGTATATTATAATGATCACAACCCATATTAACAACACACAGCTAGGTGGGTCTAGTGTATTATAATGATCACAACCCAGATTAACAACACACAGCTAGGTGGGTCTAGTGTATTATAATGATCACAAACCAAGATTAATAACACACAGCTAGGTGGGTCTAGAGTATTATAATGATCACAACCCAGATTAACAACACACAGCTAGGTGGGTCTAGTGTATTATAATGATCACAACCCAGATTAACAACACACAGCTAGGTGGGTCTAGAGTATTATAATGATCACAACCCAGATTAACAACACACAGCTAGGAGGGTCTAGTGTATTATAATGATCACAACCCAGATTAACATAACCCAGATTAACAACACACAGCTAGGAGGGTCTAGGGTATTATAATGATCACAACCCAGATTAACAACACACAGCTAGGTGGGTCTAGTGTATTATAATGATCACAACCCAGATTAACAACACACAGCTAGGTGGGTCTAGTATATTATAATGATCACAACCCAGATTAACAACACACAGCTAGGTGGGTCTAGTGTATTATAATGATCACAACCCAGATTAACAACACACAGCTAGGTGGGTCTAGTATATTATAATGATCACAACCCAGATTAACAACACACAGCTAGGAGGGTCTAGTATATTATAATGATCACAACCCAGATTAACAACACACAGCTAGGTGGGTCTAGTGTATTATAATGATCACAACCCAGATTAACAACACACAGCTAGGTGGGTCTACTGTATTATAATGATCACAACCCAGATTAACAACACACAGCTAGGTGGGTCTAGTGTATTATAATGATCACAACCCAGATTAACAACACACAGCTAGGTGGGTCTAGTGTATTATAATGATCACAACCCAGATTAACAACACACAGCTAGGTGGGTCTAGTGTATTATAATGATCACAACCCAGATTAACAACACACAGCTAGGTGGGTCTAGTGTATTATAATGATAACTAAATTCCTAGATGTTATAAAATGTAACGTGGTGAATCTCTCTTCTGAATTAGAAACCTATATATCCGTTTTAATATGTCATAACACATTTTCATATCCCATGTGATCTTTATTTAGTTTGAAACACAATCTATTGATTGATTTGTATAAACAGCACATGTGCTGTTGTTAAATAGGGAGCATTTACATAAGAAGCCTTGACATGAAAATTAAACCTAATCTCTGTTTCTGTAAAAAGAAATGCAACCACTCTCAAATTTCTAGACAGAGCTTTGGATGCCAGGACTGACCACCCATGATATCAACATTACAGTTTTAACCATGTTTTGACACTGTACAGTTTTTTTATTTTTTACATTTACATTGTTTACAACCATTAGAGTTAAAACAAGCTTGTATTTTGGGTTCTGATGGGGAACAACAGTTGAACTAAGCTCATAAGGCTTTTACAAGTTATATTATTCAAGAATGATATAAATACTGTATATCAGTCATTTATAAATCCCCAAAAATAGATGTAGCAACTAAGGATTCCAGTTTTAAGCCAGCGGGTACTGAGGTAGCTCGTACGTACATGCTGAACATTCATAACAATCAGTACAATGAAGTTAACCTCTGCTGGGCCTGTATTTATCAAGCGTTTCAGAGTAGGACTGCTGATCTGGGATCAGTTCCTCCCTGTCCATAATAATCAGATTCGTTGTGATCTAAAAGGATAAAACTGATCCTAGACCAGCACTCCTCCTACAGGCCCTGGAGAGTGAGAGAGGCACCAGCACTCCTCCTACAGGCCCTGGAGAGTGAGAGAGGGATAAACTGATCCTAGACCAGCACTCCTACTACAGGCCCTGGAGAGTGAGAAAGGGATAAACTGATCCTAGACCAGCACTCCTACTACAGGCCCTGGAGAGTGAGAGAGGCACCAGCACTCCTACAGGCCCTGGAGAGTGAGAAAGGGATAAACTGATCCTAGACCAGCACTCCTCCTACAGGCCCTGGAGAGTGAGAGAGGGATAAACTGATCCTAGACCAGCACTCCTCCTACAGGCCCTGGAGAGTGAGAAAGGGATAAACTGATCCTAGACCAGCACTCCTCCTACAGGCCCTGGAGAGTGAGAAAGGGATAAACTGATCCTAGACCAGCACTCCTACTACAGGCCCTGGAGAGTGAGAAAGGGATAAACTGATCCTAGACCAGCACTCCTACTACAGGCCCTGGATTGTGAGAAAGGGATAAACTGATCCTAGACCAGCACTCCTACTACAGGCCCTGGAGAGTGAGAAAGGGATGTAAACAAGCTATCAATTATGGAGAGGAATTCCAGTATAAAAAGAAAGACATCGATCAAACCAATGAGAATGTGATGGGAACATAGCAACGCTAATTTAAAGACGCGCGCACACACACACACACACACACACACACACACACACACAAAGCCAGTTTGTTTCCCTTCTAAACCAATGAGAATGTGATGGGAACATAGCAACGCTCATTTAAAGATGGAGGGAGATTTTATTTTTTACCTTTATTTTATTAGGCAAGTGAGTTAAGAACAAATTCTTATTTACAATGACGGTCTAGGAACAGTGGGTTAACTGCCGTGTTCAGAGGTACAACGACAGATTTTTACCTTGTCAGCTTGGGGATTAGATCTTGCAACCTTTCAGATACTAGTCCAACACTCTAACCACTAGGCTACCTGCTCTAACCACTAGGCTACCTGCTCTAACCACTAGGCTACCTGCTCTAACCACTAGGCTACCTGCTCTAACCACTA
>NC_138295.1:92692500-92725000 GCF_965601325.2 Salmo salar
AAGACCCAGACTACACCTCCTAGACCAGAGCTGATGATCGACACACCGCGTTCAGACTGGCTCGCTCTGCCACACTGCTGACCAGACTAGACGCCACACACACACACACCACCGCTGACCTGACCACACCGCTCCAGACAACATCGACCACAGTAGAGACAGGATGGAGGGAGGGAGAGGAGTGTGCTCTGTCCGACTTGGCCCCTACCCTCTCTCTCTCTCTTTCTCTCCCTTGCTCTCTCTTTCTCCTCCCAAATCCTCCTCCCTTTTCTCTTACTCCCTCACCAGTGTTCATCTCACCACAGAGACATGTTTCCTCCATCCTTCACCAGTGTTTATCTCACCACAGAGACATGTTTCCTCCCTCCTTACTCCCTCACCAGTGTTCATCTCACCACAGAGACGTTTCCTCCATCCTTACTTCCTCACCACTGTTCATCTCACCACAGAGACATGTTTCCTACATCCTTACTTCCTCACCACTGTTCACCTCACCACAGAGACATGTTTCCTCCATCTTTACTCCATCACCAGTGTTCATCTCACCACAGAGACATGTTTCCTCCATCTTTACTCCATCACCAGTGTTCACCTCACCACAGAGACATGTTTCCTCCATCTTTACTCCCTCAACCACTGTTCATCTCACCACAGAGACATGTTTCCTACATCCTTACTTCCTCACCACTGTTCATCTCACCACAGAGACATGTTTCCTCCATCTTTACTCCCTCACCAGTGTTCACCTCACCACAGAGACATGTTTCCTCCATCTTTACTCCCTCACCAGTGTTCACCTCACCACAGAGACATGTTTCCTCCATCTTTACTCCATCACCAGTGTTCACCTCACCACAGAGACATGTTTCCTCCCTCCTTACTCCCTCACCACTGTTCATCTCACCACAGAGACATGACTCCTTATGCCGGTTAATTTGGGTGAGTTGAGGAGAGGAGTAGAGACGATGAGAAGGACAATACGTGGAGGTCTGAAGCAATTGCATTGCCTTGTGAGTTCAGCTCTGAGGTTCTAGTCTATAAAACCTGCACTCTAGTCTATAACACCTGCTCTAGTCTATAACACCTGGTCTAGTCTATAACACCTACTCTCTAGTCTTTAACACCTACTCTAGTCTATAACACCTGGTCTAGTCTATAACACCTGGTCTAGTCTATAACACCTGTTCTAGTCTATAACAACTACTCTCTAGTCTATAACACCTGCTCTCTAGTCTATAACACCTGGACTCTAGTCTATAACACCCACACTAGTCTATAACACCTGTTCTAGTCTATAACACCTACTCTAGTCTATAACACCTACTCTAGTCTATAACACCTGGACTCTAGTCTATAACACCCACACTAGTCTATAACACCTGGTCTAGTCTATAACACCTACTCTAGTCTATACCACCTGGTCTAGTCTATAACACCTACTCTAGTCTATAACACCTACTCTCTAGTCTATAACACCTGCTCTAGTCTATAACACCTGCTCTAGTCTATAACACCTACTCTAGTCTATAACACCTGGACTCTAGTCTATAACACCCACACTAGTCTATAACACCTACTCTAGTCTATAACACCTACTGTAGTCTATAACACTTGCTCTAGTCTATAACACCTACTCTAGTCTATAACACCTGGTCTAGTCTATAACACCTGGTCTAGTCTATAACACCTGGTCTCTAGTCTATAACACCTACTCTCTAGTCTATAACACCTACTCTAGTCTATAACACCTGCTCTCTAGTCTATAACACCTGCTCTCTAGTCTATAACACCTACTCTAGTCTATAACATCTGGTCTAGTCTATAACACCTACTCTAGTCTATAACACCTGGTCTAGTCTATAACACCTACTCTCTAGTCTATAACACCTGCTCTCTAGTCTATAACACCTGCTCTAGTCTATAACACCTACTCTAGTCTATAACACCTGGTCTAGTCTATAACACCTGGTCTAGTCTATAACACCTACTCTCTAGTCTATAACACTTGCTCTAGTCTATAACACCTGCTCTGGTCTATAACACCTACTCTAGTCTATAACACCTGGTCTAGTCTATAACACCTACTCTAGTCTATAACACCTGGTCTAGTCTATAACACCTACTCTCTAGTCTTTAACACCTACTCTAGTCTATAACACCTGGTCTAGTCTATAACACCTGGTCTAGTCTATAACACCTGTTCTAGTCTATAACAACTACTCTCTAGTCTATAACACCTGCTCTCTAGTCTATAACACCTGGACTCTAGTCTATAACACCCACACTAGTCTATAACACCTGTTCTAGTCTATAACACCTACTCTAGTCTATAACACCTACTCTAGTCTATAACACCTGGACTCTAGTCTATAACACCCACACTAGTCTATAACACCTGGTCTAGTCTATAACACCTACTCTAGTCTATACCACCTGGTCTAGTCTATAACACCTACTCTAGTCTATAACACCTACTCTCTAGTCTATAACACCTGCTCTAGTCTATAACACCTGCTCTAGTCTATAACACCTACTCTAGTCTATAACACCTGGACTCTAGTCTATAACACCCACACTAGTCTATAACACCTACTCTAGTCTATAACACCTACTGTAGTCTATAACACTTGCTCTAGTCTATAACACCTACTCTAGTCTATAACACCTGGTCTAGTCTATAACACCTGGTCTAGTCTATAACACCTGGTCTCTAGTCTATAACACCTACTCTCTAGTCTATAACACCTACTCTAGTCTATAACACCTGCTCTCTAGTCTATAACACCTGCTCTCTAGTCTATAACACCTACTCTAGTCTATAACATCTGGTCTAGTCTATAACACCTACTCTAGTCTATAACACCTGGTCTAGTCTATAACACCTACTCTCTAGTCTATAACACCTGCTCTCTAGTCTATAACACCTGCTCTAGTCTATAACACCTACTCTAGTCTATAACACCTGGTCTAGTCTATAACACCTGGTCTAGTCTATAACACCTACTCTCTAGTCTATAACACTTGCTCTAGTCTATAACACCTGCTCTGGTCTATAACACCTACTCTAGTCTATAACACCTGGTCTAGTCTATAACACCTACTCTAGTCTATAACACCTGGTCTAGTCTATAACACCTACTCTAGTCTATAACACCTGGTCTAGTCTATAACACCTACTCTAGTCTATAACACCTACTCTCTAGTCTATAACACCTGCTCTAGTCTATAACACCTACTCTAGTCTATAACACCTGGACTCTAGTCTATAACACCCACACTAGTCTATAACACCTACTCTAGTCTATAACACCTACTGTAGTCTATAACACCTGCTCTCTAGTCTATAACACCTACTCTAGTCTATAACACCTGCTCTCTAGTCTATAACACCTGGTCTAGTCTATAACACCTGGTCTAGTCTATAACACCTGGTCTAGTCTATAACACCCACACTAGTCTATAACACCTGGTCTAGTCTATAACACCTGGTCTAGTCTATAACACCTGGTCTAGTCTAACACCTGCTCTCTAGTCTATAACACCTTCTTTAGTCTTTAACACCTACTCTAGTCTATAACACCTGCTCTCTAGTCTATAACACCTACTCTAGTCTATAGATTGTCTTCATTAGCTTTACATTGTCTTCATTAGAGTGTGTCTCTCCTACGTGTCGCTCGTCTTGTAGGATTTTTTGTAAATTAATAATTTTTGGGAAGATTAACTCTGACTCTTTTGAGGATGAAAGGGGATTCAGTGGGCGATGTCACCTTGGTAACATTTTCCAAAGTTAGGACAGCATATTGTAGCCAGACTTCTTTCTAGCTATCCCATGAGTGTTTACGAGTTATCAGCTCAGTGCTGACGGCCATCGCGCTGAAGTAAGACAATGAACTGCTCTTTAGTCTAAATATAAATGATGTCATCCCTAAAGAGCACGGATATGAATGATGTCATCCCTGAAGAGCACAGATATGAATGATGTCATCCCTGAAGAGCACAGATATGAATGATGTCATCTCTCTGTTTTCCCCAGTGCTGTACAGTCTGAGGAAAACATAAATCAGTGATGTCGTCGCTCTGTTTTTTTATTGACAATAATGGACAGCAAATAGCATTGTACAGTTTACATTCACCTATAGGTGTTCAATAGCAGTGTACAGTATACATTCACCTATAGGTGTTCAATAGCATTGTACAGTTTACATTCACCTATAGGTGTTCAATAGCAGTGTACAGTATACATTCACCTATAGGTGTTCAATAGCAGTGTACAGTATACATTCACCTATAGGTGTTCAATAGCATTGTACAGTTTACATTCACCTATAGGTGTTCAATAGCAGTGTACAGTTTACATTCACCTATAGGTGTTCAATAGCAGTGTACAGTATACATTCACCTATAGGTGTTCAATAGCAGTGTACAGTATACATTCACCTATAGGTGTTCAATAGCAGTGTACAGTATACATTCACCTATAGGTGTTCAATAGCAGTGTACAGTATACATTCACCTATAGGTGTTCAATAGCAGTGTACAGTATACATTCACCTATAGGTGTTCAATAGCAGTGTACAGTATACATTCACCTATAGGTGTGCAATAGCAGTGTACAGTATACATTCACCTATAGGTGTTCAATAGCAGTGTACAGTATACATTCACCTATAGCTGTTCAATAGCAGTGTACAGTATACATTCACCTATAGGTGTTCAATAGCAGTGTATAGTATACATTCACCTATAGGTGTTCAATAGCAGTGTACATTTCACACACATGCCATTACATGAATTACATTTTTATGTAAAGGCATCTGAAAATATGTAAAGATTCTGGCTACTTTCACAAGGTAATTTTTACCTCCATCTTCTGAAAAAAAAAGAAACCCTTTACCTAGCTTCCTTTCCATCTATCTCCACATTAGATCCATATCACCAGAACCAGAATAGACTCCAGTATGAGCCAGTCCTCTGGGGGCTCTAAATTACATTGACTACTTTCAGAATGGTCTTGTTTTATTGCATATTCTGTCATTAAGTTTAATGTCAAAGTGATCATGGTTATATTTATCATATAGGGTGGGGAATAAGACTGGTGTCAGAGCAATAAAAAAGTAGGAGAACTAGCATATTGATGGATGGAAGAGAGAAGGAGAGAGAGAGAGAGAGCGAGAGGGGGGGAGAGACAGAGAGAGAAAGAAAGAAAGAGAGAAAGGGGGGGGGGGAGAGAGAGAGAGAGAGACAGAGAGAGAGAGACAGAGAGAAAGACAGAGAGGCAGAGAGAGAGACAGAGAGAAAGAAAGAGAGAGACAGAGAGAGAGAGAGAAAGAGAGACAGGTGCATTGGTGCATAGGTGCATTGTTTATTTCACTTTTGTATATTATCTACCTCACTTGCTTTGGCAATGTTAACATATGTTTCCCATGCCAATAAAGCCCCTTGAATTGAATTGACAGAGCGAGAGAGAGAGAGACAGAGAGACAGAGAGAGAGAGAGAGAGAGAGGAGACTGACTAACCCCATTAATTTACTCTGACTTAATGCCTTCTTTATTGTTTAATTTCAACTGTCTTTGATGTAATTATAACGTAATCATGTTTCTAAAGGATTTAGTCTTTGTACCTCCTGTGCCACATATGAAACACGCTAAAACTCATATCTTATACAATACTTGTAACAACAGCATCAAGAAAGCACCGAATTTGTTCACCTGATGAACACTTGAGAAAGTTTGAAAATCGCATGACACCCTCCCCCCCTCCTCTTTACAATGACAAACACTTGTTCACATCTCTAGAATCTTTCTCAATGCTTTCTGCTGTCTGACAGGTGTGAGAACAGACTGCTGTTAGCCTGTAATTGGTGTGGCAGCAGTTTGTCAGCTCCATGGATAAATTGGATCCAATGTACTTTTGTCTTTCACATGTTTCCAGTACAAGGAAGGGATTCTCTAGGGGCATTGCAATCCCTCATGCTCGGAGATGGGCGATGCCTGAAAGCTGTTCACCTAACACCAATCTTTGAAAGAAAAATGTGGACGTTTTCACCTCCATGTACAAAATTAGAACCTGTGGAGTCAATTCGTTTGGGAGATAAAGTGGGAGATAAAGTGGGAGATAAAGTGGGAGGCCCTGTCAACTGAATTCTACAGTAAAGACAAAAGGATCATTTAACCAAATTGGTATTTTATTCTCAAGTTCTTTAATACTTAAAAGTCAAAAGCACCTCACACCACCTTTAGACTACGCATCACCTAACCCTTATCCTACAATCTAACCATTATCCCATAATCTAACCCTTACCCTACAATCTAACCTTTATCCTACAATCTAACCCTTACCTTACAATCTAGCCCTTATCCTACAATCTAACCCTTATCCCATAATCTAACCCTTACCCTATAATCTAAACCTTTACCCTACAATCTAACCCTTATCCCTACAATCTAACATTTACCCTACAATCTAACCCTTACCCTACAATCTAACCCTTACCCCATCATCTAACCCTTATCCTACAATCTAACCCTTACCCTACAATCTAACCCTTACGCTACAATCTAACCCTTACCCTACAATCTAACCCTTACCCCATCATCTAACCCTTACCCTACAATCTAACCCTTATCCCATCATCTAACCCTTACCCTACAATCTAACCCTTACCCCTACAATCTAACCCTTACACTTCAATCTAACCCTTATCCCTACAATCTAACCTTTACCCTACAATCTAACCTTTACCCTACAATCTAACCCTCACCCTACAATCTAACCCTTATCCTACAATCTAACCTTTACCCTACATTCTAACCTTTACCCTACAATCTAACCCTTACCCTACAATCTAACCCTTACCCTACAATCTAACCCTTACCCTACAATCTAACCCTTACCCTACAATCTAACCCTTATCCTACAATCTAACCCTTACCCCTACAATTTACATTTACATTTACATTTAAGTCATTTAGCAGACGCTCTTATCCAGAGCGACTTACAAATTGGTGCATTCACCTTATGATATCCAGTGGAACAACCACTTTACAATAGTGCATCTAAATCTTTTAAGGGGGGGGGGGGGGGGGTTAGAAGGATTACTTTATCCTATCCTAGGTATTCCTTAAAGAGGTGGGGTTTCAGGTGTCTCCGGAAGGTGGTGATTGACTCCGCTGTCCTGGCGTCGTGAGGGAGCTTGTTCCACCATTGGGGTGCCAGAGCAGCGAACAGTTTTGACTGGGCTGAGCGGGAACTGTGCTTCCTCAGAGGTAGGGGGGCCAGCAGGCCAGAGGTGGATGAACGCAGTGCCCTTGTTTGGGTGTAGGGCCTGATCAGAGCCTGAAGGTATGGAGGTGCCGTTCCCTTCACAGCTCCGTAGGCAATCACCATGGTCTTGTAGAGGATGCGAGCTTCAACTGGAAGCCAGTGGAGAGAGCGGAGGAGCGGGGTGACGTGAGAGAACTTGGGAAGGTTGAACACCAGACGGGCTGCGGCGTTCTGGATGAGTTGTAGGGGTTTAATGGCACAGGCAGGGAGCCCAGCCAACAGCGAGTTGCAGTAATCCAGACGGGAGATGACAAGTGCCTGGATTAGGACCTGCGCCGCTTCCTGTGTGAGGCAGGGTCGTACTCTGCGAATGTTGTAGAGCATGAACCTACAGGATCGGGTCACCGCCTTGATGTTAGTGGAGAACGACAGGGTGTTGTCCAGGATCACGCCAAGGTTCTTAGCACTCTGGGAGGAGGACACAAGGGAGTTGTCAACCGTGATGGCGAGATCATGGAACGGGCAGTCCTTCCCCGGGAGGAAGAGCAGCTCCGTCTTGCCGAGGTTCAGCTTGAGGTGGTGATCCGTCATCCACACTGATATGTCTGACAGACATGCAGAGATGCGATTCGCCGCCTGGTTATCAGAAGGGGGAAAGGAGAAGATTAATTGTGTGTCGTCTGCATAGCAATGATAGGAGAGACCATGTGAGGATATGACAGAGCCAAGTGACTTGGTGTATAGCGAGAATAGGAGAGGGCCTAGAACAGAGCTCTGGGGGACACCAGTGGTGAGAGCGCATGGTGCGGAGACAGATTCTCGCCACGCCACCTGGTAGGAGCGACCTGTCAGGTAGGACGCAATCCAAGCGTGGGCCGCGCCGGAGATGCCCAACCCGGAGAGGATGGAGAGGAGGATCTGATGGTTCACAGTATCAAAGGCAGCAGATAGGTCTAGAAGGATGAGAGCAGAGGAGAGAGAGTTAGCTTTAGCAGTGCGGAGAGCCTCCGTGACACAGAGAAGAGCAGTCTCAGTTGAATGCCCAGTCTTGAAACCTGACTGATTAGGATCAAGAAGGTCATTCTGAGAGAGATAGCAGGAGAGCTGGCCAAGGACGGCACGTTCAAGAGTTTTGGAGAGAAAAGAAAGAAGGGATACTGGTCTGTAGTTGTTGACAATCTAACCCTTACCCTACAATCTAACCCTTAACTTACAATCTAAACCTTAATTTACAATCTAACCCTTACCCTTCAATCTAACCCTTACCCTACAATCTAACCCTTACCCTACAATCTAACCCGTATCCCATCATATAACCCTTACCCTACAATCTAACCCTTATCCTACAATCTAACCCTCACCCTACAATCTAACCCTTACCCTACAATCTAACCCTTACCCTACAATCTAACCCTTATCCTACAATCTAACCCTTATCCTACAATCTAACCCTTACCTTACAATCTAACCCTTACCCTACGATCTAACCCTTACCCTACGATCTAACCCTTACCCTGCAATCTAATCCTTACCCTATCATCTAACCCTTACCCTATAATCCAACCCTTATTCTACAATCTAACCCTTTCCCCATCATCTAACCCTTACACTACAATCTAACCCTTATCCCATCATCTAACCCTTACCCTACAATCTAACCCTTACCCTACAATCTAACCCTTACCCTACAATCTAACCCTTATCCTATCATCTAACCCTTACCCTACAATCTAACCCTTACCCTACAATCTAACCCTTACCTTACAATCTAGCCTTTACCCTACAATCTAAACCTTATCCTACAATCTAGCCCTTACCCTACAATATAAACCTTACCCTACAATCTACCACTTATCCTACAATCTAACCCTTATCCCAGCATCTAACCCTTACCCTACAATCTAACCCTTACCCTACAATCTAACCCTTACCCCATCATCTAACCCTTATCCCATCATCTACCCCTTACCCTACAATCTAACCCTTACCCTACAATCTAACCCTTACCCCATCATCTAACCCTTAACCCATCATCTAACCCTTATCCCATCATCTAACCCTTATCCCATCATCTAACCCTTACCCTACAATCTAACCCTTACGCTACAATCTAACCCTTACCCTACAATCTAACCCTTACCCCTACAATCTAAACCTTACACTTCAATCTAACCCTTATCCCTACAATCTAACCTTTACCCTACAATCTAACCTTTACCCTACAATCTAACCCTCACCCTACAATCTAACCCTTATCCTACAATCTAACCTTTACCCTACATTCTAACCTTTACCCTACAATCTAACCCTTACCCTACAATCTAACCCTTACCCCATCATCTAACCCTTATCCCATCATCTACCCCTTACCCTACAATCTAACCCTTACCCTACAATCTAACCCTTACCCCATCATCTAACCCTTATCCCATCATCTAACCCATATCCTGCAATCTAACCCTTACCCTACAATCTAACCCTTACGCTACAATCTAACCCTTACCCTACAATCTAACCCTTACCCCTACAATCTAACCCTTACACTTCAATCTAACCCTTATCCCTACAATCTAACCCTTATCCTACAATCTAACCCTTACACTACAATCTAACCCTTATCCTACAATCTAACCCTTACCCCATCATCTAACCCTTACCCTTACAATCTAACCGTTACCTTACAATCTAACCCTTATCCCATCATCTAACCCTTACCCTACAATCTAACCCTTACCCTACAATCTAACCCTTACCCTACAATCTAACCCTTACCCCATCATCTAACCCTTATCCCATCATCTAACCCTTACCCTACAATCTAACCCTAACCCTACAATCTAACCCTTACCCTACAATCTAACCCTTACCCCATCATCTAACCCTAACCCTACAATCTAACCCTTACCCTACAATCTAACCCTTACCCTACAATCTAACCCTTACCCTACAATCTAACCCTTACCCTACAATCTAACCCTTACCCTACAATCTAACCCTTACCCTACAATCTAACCTTTACCCTACAATCTAACCTTTACCCTACAATCTAACCCGTACCCCTTCATCTAACCCTTATCCTACAATCTAACCCTTACCCTACAATTTAACCCTTACCCCTACAATCTAACCCTTACCCTACAATCAAACCCTTATCCTTACAATCTAATCTTTACCCTACAATCTAACCCTAATCCTAGAATCTAACCCTTACCCCTACAATCTAACCCTTACCCTACAATCTAACCTTTACCCTGCAATCTAACCTTTACCCTACAATCTAACCCTTACCCTACAATCTAACCCTTATCCCTACAATCTAACATTTACCCTACAATCTAACCCTTATCCTACAATCTAACCCTTATCCTACAATCTAACCCTTACCCTACAATTTAACCATTACCCCATCATCTAACACTTACCCCATCATCTAACCCTTACCCTACAATCTAACCCTTACCCTATCATCTAACCCTTACCCTATAATCCAACCCTTATTCTACAATCTAACCCTTTCCCCATCATCTAACCCTTACACTACAATCTAACCCTTATCCCATCATCTAACCCTTACCTTACAATCTAACCCTGAACTTACAATCGAACCCTTAACTTACAATCTAACCCTTACCCTACAATCTAACCCTTACCCTACAATCTAACCCTTACCCTACAATCTAACCCTTATCCTATCATCTAACCCTTACCCTACAATCTAACCCTTACCCTACAATCTAACCCTTACCTTACAATCTAGCCTTTACCCTACAATCTAAACCTTATCCTACAATCTAGCCCTTACCCTACAATATAAACCTTACCCTACAATCTACCACTTATCCTACAATCTAACCCTTATCCCAGCATCTAACCCTTACCCTACAATCTAACCCTTACCCTACAATCTAACCCTTACCCCATCATCTAACCCTTATCCCATCATCTACCCCTTACCCTACAATCTAACCCTTACCCTACAATCTAACCCTTACCCCATCATCTAACCCTTATCCCATCATCTAACCCTTATCCTACAATCTAACCCTTACCCTACAATCTAACCCTTACGCTACAATCTAACCCTTACCCTACAATCTAACCCTTACCCTACAATCTAACCCTTACCCCTAAAATCTAACCCTTACACTTCAATCTAACCCTTATCCCTACAATCTAACCTTTACCCTACAATCTAACCTTTACCCTACAATCTAACCCTCACCCTACAATCTAACCCTTATCCTACAATCTAACCTTTACCCTACATTCTAACCTTTACCCTACAATCTAACCCTTACCCTACAATCTAACCCTTACCCCATCATCTAACCCTTATCCCATCATCTACCCCTTACCCTACAATCTAACCCTTACCCTACAATCTAACCCTTACCCCATCATCTAACCCTTATCCCATCATCTAACCCATATCCTGCAATCTAACCCTTACCCTACAATCTAACCCTTACGCTACAATCTAACCCTTACGCTACAATCTAACCCTTACCCCTACAATCTAACCCTTACACTTCAATCTAACCCTTATCCCTACAATCTAACCCTTATCCTACAATCTAACCCTTACACTACAATCTAACCCTTATCCTACAATCTAACCCTTACCCCATCATCTAACCCTTACCCTTACAATCTAACCGTTACCTTACAATCTAACCCTTATCCCATCATCTAACCCTTACCCTACAATCTAACCCTTACCCTACAATCTAACCCTTACCCTACAATCTAACCCTTACCCCATCATCTAACCTTTATCCCATCATCTAACCCTTACCCTACAATCTAACCCTAACCCTACAATCTAACCCTTACCCTACAATCTAACCCTTACCCCATCATCTAACCCTAACCCTACAATCTAACCCTTACCCTACAATCTAACCCTTACCCTACAATCTAACCCTTACCCTACAATCTAACCCTTATCCCATAATCTAACCCTTACCCTACAATCTAACCTTTACCCTACAATCTAACCCTTACCCTACAATCTAACCCGTACCCCTTCATCTAACCCTTATCCTACAATCTAACCTTTACCCTACAATCTAACCCTTACCCTACAATTTAACCCTTACCCCTACAATCTAACCCTTACCCTACAATCAAACCCCTATCCCTACAATCTAATCTTTACCCTACAATCTAACCCTAATCCTACAATCTAACCCTTACCCCTACAATCTAACCCTTACCCTACAATCTAACCTTTACCCTGCAATCTAACCTTTACCCTACAATCTAACCCTTACCCTACAATCTAACCATTATCCCTACAATCTAACCTTTACCCTATATTCTAACATTTACCCTACAATCTAACCCTTATCCTACAATCTAACCCTTACCCTACAATTTAACCATTACCCCATCATCTAACACTTACCCCATCATCTAACCCTTACCCTTAAATCTAACCCTTACCCTATCATCTAACCCTTACCCTATAATCCAACCCTTATTCTACAATCTAACCCTTTCCCCATCATCTAACCCTTACACTACAATCTAACCCTCATCCCATCATCTAACCCTTACCTTACAATCTAACCCTGAACTTACAATCTAACCCTTAACTTACAATCTAACCCTTACCCTACAATCTAACCCTTATCCCATCATCTAACCCTTACCCTACAATCTAACCCTTACCCTACAATCTAACCCTTACCTTACAATCTAGCCTTTAGCCTACAATCTAAACCTTATCCTACAATCTAGCCCTTACCCTACAATATAACCCTTATCCTACAATCTAACCCTTACCCTACAATCTACCCCTTATCCTACAATCTAACCCTTATCCCAGCATCTAACCCTTACCCTACAATCTAACCCTTACCCTACAATCTAACCCTTACCCCATCATCTAACCCTTATCCCATCATCTACCCCTTACCCTACAATCTAACCCTTACACTACAATCTAACCCTTACCCCATCATCTAACCCTTATCCCATCATCTAACCCTTACCCTACAATCTAACCCTAACCCTACAATCTAACCCTTACTCTACAATCTAACCCTTACCCCATAATCTAACCCTGAGCCTACAATCTAACCCTTACCCCATAATCTAACCCTTACCCTACAATCTAACCCTTACCCTACAATCTAACCCTTACCCTACAATCGAACCCTTATCCTACAATCTAACCCTTACCCTACAATCTAACCCTTATCCCATCATCTAACCCTTACCCTACAATCTAACCCTTACCCCTACAATCTCACCCTTACCCTACAATCTAACCCTTACCTTACAATCTAACCCTTATCCCATCATCTAACCCTTACCATACAATCTAACCCTTACCTTACAACCTAACCCTTACCCTACAATCTAACCCTTACTCTACAATCTAACCCTTACCCTACAATCTAACCCTTATTCCATCATCTAACCCTTACCCTACAATCTAACCCTTACCTTACAATCTAACCCTTACCTTACAATCTAACACTTACCCCATCATCTAACCCTTACCCTACAATCTAACCCTTATCCCATCATCTAACCCTTATCCCATCATCTAACCCTTATCCCATCATCTAACCCTTACCCTACAATCGAACCCTTATCCCATCATCTAACCCTTACCCTACAATCTAACCCTTACCCTACAATCTAACCCTTATCCTACAATCTAACCCTTACCCTACAATCTAACCCTTACCCTACAATCTAACCCTTACCCGACAATCTAACCTTTACCTTACAATCTAACCCTTACCCTACAATCTAACCCTTATCCTTCAATCTAACCCTTACCTTACAATCTAACCCTTACCCTACAATCTAACCCTTACCCTACAATCTAACCCTTACCCTACAATCTAACCCTTAGCCTACCATCTAACCCTTATCCTTCAATCTAACCCTTACCCTACAATCTAACCCTTACCCTACAATCTAACCCTTACCCTACAATCTAACCCTTACCTTACAATCTAACCCTTACCCTACAATCTAACCCTTACCCTACAATCTAACCCTTACCCTACAATCTAACCCTTACCCCGTCATCTAACCCTTGTCTGACAATCTAACCCTTACCCTTACAATCTAACCCTTACCCTTACAATCTAACCCTTGCCCTACAATCTAACCCTTACCCTACAATCTAACTCTTACCCTACAATCTAACCCTTACCCTACAATCTAACCATTACCCTACAATCTAACCCTTACCCTACAATCTAACCCTTACCCCATAATCTAACCCTTACCCTACAATCTAACCCTTACCCTACAATCTAACCCTTACCCTACTATCGAACCCTTATCCTACAATCTAACCCTTACCCTACAATCTAACCCTTATCCCATCATCTAACCCTTACCCTACAATTTAACCCTTACCCTACAATCTAACCCTTATCCCATCATCTAACCCTTACCCTACAATCTAACCCTTACCCTACAATCTAACCCTTACCCCTACAATCTCACCCTTACCCTACAATCTAACCCTTACCTTACAATCTAACCCTTATCCCATCATCTAACCCTTACCATACAATCTCACCCTTACCTTACAATCTAACCCTTACCCTACAATCTAACCCTTACTCTACAATCTTACCCTTACCCTACAATCTAACCCTTATCCCATCATCTAACCCTTATCCCATCATCTAACCCTTACCCTACAATCTAACCCTTATCCCATCATCTAACCCTTATCCCATCATCTAACCCTTAGCCTACCATCTAACCCTTAGCCTACCATCTAACCCTTAGCCTACCATCTAACCCTTACCCTACAATCTAACCCTTACCCTACAATCTAACCCTTACCCTACAATCTAACCCTTACCCTACAATCTAACCCTTACCCTACAATCTAACCCTTACCTTACAATCTAACCCTTACCCTACAATCTAACCCTTACCCTACAATCTAACCCTTACCCCTACAATCTAACCCTTACCCCGTCATCTAACCCTTGTCCGACAATCTAACCCTTACCCTTACAATCTAACCCTTACCCTTACAATCTAATCCTTACCCTACAATCTAACCCTTACCCTACAATCTAACCCTTACCCTACAATCTAACCATTACCCTACAATCTAACCCTTACCCCACAATCTAACTCTTACCCCTACAATCTAACCCTTAGCCTACCATCTAACCCTTACCCCATCATCTAACCCTTATCCTACAATCTAACCCTTACCCTACAATCTAACCCTAACCCCATCATCTCTGGCCCCTCATCTTGTTCCCTATACCCCCCAATCTGGTCTCTTAATCATTGCCATCTGAACCTTGATATTGACTAGGACCCATCAAGCCCCTGAGAGGGAGCATTTTGGGACCTATGCCACATTCCCCTTCTGTGTCAGCTCTGCTCTGTGGTGTCAGCCCTGAGCCCTCAGCCTTAAGCCCTATGCTCCTGGGGGACGACAGGGGTCCCTACTCTTGTCTGGTCTGTGGTCTGAGCCCTCAGCCCCCAGCCAGGAGGCAGTGGACATCAAGTCCCAGAGAGGGAGCAGCTTGTCATTTAAGTCACAGCCTCTGGTCTCCTATCCCCAGCCAGGAGGCAGTGGACCTCGGTGACGACAGGGTCTCTGCTCTTGTCTCTGCCTGGTCTTTGGCCCCAGCCCCCAGCTCTCAGAGCCCAGCCAAGAGGCAGGCGACCTCAGGGACGACAGGGTCTCTGCCTGGTCTATGGCCCCAGCCCCCAGCCTGTAGGCTGCAGACATACAGGCCTCAGGGAGGACAGAGGGCCCTGTGATGCCTCTCTGCTGTCAGACCAAGCGACACAGGTGACATGGTGGTCCCCAAGGCAGTCACTTCTCACTGTTTATGTATGGTTCTCTGTAATGGTGACAGGGTGACACACACACACACACACACACACACACACACACACACACACACACACACACACACACACACACACACACACACACACACACACACACACACACACACACACACACACACACACAAAGAAACAGCAGAAACCGATGGTCACCTCTCAGTGCTCTGGTTACCCCGGCCACGACACCGTGACCCAGACATGATATATCTCCCAGGGTGTCACTGTGACTGGACCCTGAAGGTCAACTTCAGTCCCGCTGTTCAATATGGATGTACCACATGATGCGTGTGACGCATGTTAAAATGTTCCACAGTGGAACTAAACGTCCCTCAAACAGGTTGAAGTAAGGATGAGGAATTTTTGAAAGTTAACATTTTCTTTTGTATTTATCTGGGTTAGATACACAGGCTTATAAAGGCCCTTTTTCGTTAGCAGAATTAGGAGACAGTCAGTCTTAATTGTATATTTATTTCTAAGTAAACAACAATGTCCTAGAATTGACTAATATATCTTGTGTTTATACTCTGAGAACCTGATCTAATCTCTCTGTGTGTATGACAACACCTCCAACCCTATCCCAGGTGTCTCGGTGTAGTCCTGTAAAAAGCCCTACAACCTTGAAAACGGACAGATGTTCAAACTAACTCAGCTCAACTTCAGGAATCAGAGTTTGACACTAAACAATGATCTGTTGTCAATGGGCTGCAGGGTAAAGTGTTGACACTGGGGAATCATTAACGGTGCTCTGCTGCCTGGCGGCGGCTCCCTGGATAAGATAAGGCTCATCGGGAACACCTGGTTAAACATGCATATGAATCAATACATTTCATATATGACATGCTGAATGGTGAATGTAGGCGACCATCTGTCCCTTTGCAATGAATAACACAAAGTTGTAAATGATTAAGAGTAATGGTTTTAATGAAAATGTAACAGTTTTTTTATTTTTTTAAACAAAATATAAGAATGTTTTCTATACTCTCTGAGGTGAATCCTAACTTAACATCCATGGGTAAAGGCCTAAAATATATAAATAATTGTTTTGTATCCCAAATACATCAATACAATGCATGAATTTTGCATATGTTAAGTCTGTATATGCTTTAGGATAGGACTTGTTATTTTTCCAATCAATGCTCATCATGACAAAGGTCTCTCTGTATGTGTGGAGACTTGCACAAAATGAGCAGTGGCATTTCCATGCAATATAACCATCTGGTGATATAGATAACATATCAGAAATCATCAAGCGTGTATCTGGCCAATCACATGGCTACACATTCCATGTATATGTCATCAATACGGGAAGTGACGTCGCTGATTGGCTACACATGCCGAGCTTAACTTTTCTCAGTGTATTGTACAAATTCAAAGCAGGTGAAGAGTATATTATTGAATCCGGGCTACACTGGTCAGGATTAATAAAAAAATAAAGATGAATAAAAATATAAAATAAAAGATTAATGGTCAAGAATTTATTTTTTTAAGTAAGCTAATTAATAAAATAATTGACTATGAAATCATAAATATGAATAATAAAAGTGACTAATAAGTCAATGTTCATATACTGTCATTGCTTTGACTACATGTTCATGTTTCTAAAGACATTGGAAACGTTGAGGTTTATTGTTGGAAGAACTGACCGTTTCCAGAACAGAGAATCCGAGCAGCTCGAGGCGCCGAACACCTGTTGCGATTAGACTGGCACGCGACCCATTCTAAGCACTCGCGTGGCAGCTGCGCAAACGTTAAACAAAAGTTGTAAAAGAAAGTTTGAATTGCATTGAAGATTTCTATTCAAATACACACGCACGGACGCGATCATTGACGCTCGCTCTCTCTCTTTCTCTCTCTATCACATACGCTCACACACACACGCACACACGTTAAAATGAGAGGCTTTTATCCACGACACTACAGTCCACCCACCCACCCCCCCAACGTGTGCTCAATGAAGCACCATAAAAAAAAGTGCAATCAACATACAAAAATATGCTCTTAAAACTGGTAAACTATTGAAACAGGATCTCTGCTTTTCAAGAGAAATACAAAAAGTCGTAATAGTCTTTTCTTTCCCTCTGATGGTGAATGGAACAATGCTGCCACAAGCCATCTGGTCAAGGAGTGGATAAAACACCCGACACCCCCTCAGCCAGGTGCAGGGCTGTAGCCCTGGTCCGACCTCGTCTGAACTGTCTCCATCTATTACTGTTATTATGTTCTATTAAGAGCAGAGAATAGGCTTAGGTTTCGTGGTTTGGGGGCCGGGTTAACCCATAGAAACAACATCTATAGAACAGTGTCCATTGCGAGTGTATAGGCTGCCACCCATGAGTTCACCAGTCAAATTGCCAGGGTTCGAGGTTTCAAGCCCTTTTCTAAATTCTATCGGTTCTATTTCTATGGGTAAGCGTCGAGCTCTTTGGTTTATGAGTTGCCACTCCATTTATATTCCAGTCATGCTCAATGAACCCACAAAACTGGAGCGCAATTACAGCTGCTTTAACTCGCTTTACTTGGATGCTGACAGATATCAGACCATATTAAGCACAATTGTGCTCAGTGACATGCGTATATCTACGTCTAATGTTGCTACTGGGTTGAACTATTACAATCGCTTTTTGTTTCTTCATCTGTAACGCCTCATTCCCTTGATTGGCTGTATCGGTACGTGTGTACTAGGCCTGCCTGTAATGAACAGCACAGTATGCTAAGGTTGATAGCCTACCTGTAATAATAATACCTTGAATGAATTTCACTTTATTGGCCTTTGGCAAAGTCGGACTGGTGATCAGAATTACAAAACACTCTCAGTAGTTACTGACTGTGCAGCAAAACAATGTTCGACAGACTGGCTGAGTGTCTGACTGAGTAACATTATGTAATTCATCTCTCCCACATATGTAAAGTCTGGGAGCGGAGCTGTGTCTGAATCGTTTCATAGGAGCTAACGCTGTCATTTAGCTCCGCGCTGCCATCTAGTGACACACACAAAACGCATCGCTGTTCCTCAGAAGTGGACTTGGCTGTTGTGTGATATTCGCCGTCTGCTTAATACCTGTGTAATATCCAAAACATTGTCAACAAAGGCTACTGGGGGTGATGTTTTAAGTCATTATAATATCTCTCTATTCTAGGGGTAAATGTGAGAACTCAGAATATTGTGTGTTCATGAAATGTTGTGTTTTGTTCCACTCAATGTTCGTGCGCTAAAGCGCTCATGCCATGCGTAAAAGCGCTTTCTCCAGTGTGTCTTATCACCACTCTCTCCGGTCTACCTTGGCCATTTCTATCTACAAAATAAAGTGTACTGTGTAGTCTCAGCTTGTACCTCCACTGCCTCTACCTCTCTTCTTTCTCCTCTCTCCTTTCTCCTCTCCGCCAGCTACACCAGTGAGCGCGGGGCGTGCGTAATGTGACAAAGGAACGCCCGTGTTGTCCACGGCTCCACCCTCTCTCGGAGTCAGCCTGGTGAAAGTGGAGCCTGCTGAAGAATCTCTTCTCACCAGTACAACAACTAAACTGAGGGAGTCCGCATGCATGTGTCTAGACATTTCCGTGTTTGCGAGCCGAGCTTGCACTGAATGCACTCGCGCTGGAAATAAAATGAGACTCACTGAACTGTTGAGTGACATTATGCCATGTTTGTTATTGTTATGAACCCGACGAACCTGTAGGGGCTATAAAAAAAATATAAGTATATCATTACATACAAATGACTATGTTATAAACATCATATTACACCTCTGTATTATAGCAGGGTAAACCAGGATATGTTATTATACATTTGTATAATTACTCATATATAAATATATGCTAGAACCTATTTATATATTCTCTCAAACATTAGCCCGATATCATAATAGATCATTATAGTCCAAACAGGGTTAACAAGTTGTTCCACGCTTCCCTTTATGCAACAGTAGACCTATACTACTCTGAATGATATGATACATTAGACTGGTCTCCATACATACAGCAATACCTTAATGATATAGGTATGGCTGGTTGGTGTAGAAAAAGTCCAAAACATAAGTATGTCTCTTTAAAGCGAAGTTTGTCGTGTAAACTGGAATGAGGTCAGACATAAAGCTCCTCACTGCACGCGCTGATTATTATTAGATTCCTTTTTTTTGGACCAATGAGGAGAAAGTGGGCGTGGTTTTGGCACTAGACAGGGTAGAGACAGCCTCGGATTGGCTGAACTGGATCGCCGTTATATCTCTGGAAAAGGATAAAGCTGAACGGGGAGAAATTAGAGGCTGCTGAAAGTTACCGAGTGCGCAGAAGAAAGGTGGATCCTAGTTCTAGTGAAACAAGCTTCTTCCCGCATGGTGCTCGGAAGGAAAAGCTATGCAGAAAAAGAGTTACCTTACTTTAGAAACTTTGAACATTTTCAGTGTCAGTGCGCTCACACAGCCACTCAGTTTGCTTTCCGCTGCTTACACGGCACATGTTTAAGTCCTACACGACTGCTAGGGTTGAATAGCTTAGGCTACATAAAGCATTGTCGGAGGAAAGAGAGTGGAAACGGGGGACACTTTTACACCGTTTGTTCTGTATCATATTACAGAGACTCGAAAAAGAACTTTTAACAAATCCAGCATTTTTAACGGCTACCAACGGATTCCTGTTGTTCCGGTTCGGCACATCTCAGGACTGACTTCTATTCACACAGCCAGCTAGAATTGTAAAATTAAATTAAAAAATAAACCTACTGTGTGGAACTGAACTGGAGAGCAAGCAGGCGCACTCTCATTGACATTTATAATCATGGTACAGAAGACAAGTAATGTGGAGAGCTCCGAGGCTGTGTTCGCGGGAGAGTCGTCGGATTCTGGAGCTATGGACCTGGACATGGCTTCCTCCCCGAGCCCCGGCTCCACGGCTTCTTCCGCGGGGGACGGCAAACTGAACCCCGCCTGGTGCAAAACACCCACCGGTCACATCAAGAGGCCGATGAACGCTTTCATGGTGTGGTCACAGATTGAAAGACGTAAAATTATGGAGCAGTCGCCGGACATGCACAACGCGGAAATATCCAAGAGACTGGGCAAGCGCTGGAAGCTGCTGAAAGACTGCGACAAGATCCCCTTCATACGAGAGGCGGAGCGGCTCAGACTCAAGCACATGGCGGACTACCCAGACTACAAGTACCGGCCCAGAAAGAAGGTCAAGTCCAGTAGCTCCAAACCGGGTGAGAAGGAGGGAAAGATCAGCGGTAGCAACTGTAACACCAGCATGAAACCATCTTCTAAAAAGAGTGGCTCAAAATCATCCAGCAAACCTCATAAAATAGTTTTTGGGAACAGCACCAAAACACCATCATTCCCAGAACAAGTAATCGGCACAGATCACCATTCTCTTTACAAATCCAAGTCTGTTTCTGCTGCCAAACAAATACCTGACAAGAAGAAGCGTATGTATGTGTTCGGGGGCAGCAGCCTGAGCCACAGTGTGAGCCCGTCTTCAGCAGCGGTGCCCGCCAGTCCCACGCTCAGCAGCTCGGCGGATTCCAGCGAACTACTCAGCCTGTACGAGGACGCCACAGCCAGCAGCAGGGAGGGCGGCGAGTCTCCCTCCAGCGCCTCGGAAGACTATACAAGCATGCGGGCGTCCTCCCCTACTCCCTCCGCTTCTCACTCCTCGTCCTCCTCCCAATCCTCTTCATCAGATGAGGAGTTTGAGGATGATCTACTGGACATTAACCCTAGCCCTGGTTTTGATAGCATGTCGCTGGGAAGCTTTGGGACCTCGGTTTTGGACAGAGACTTGGATTTTAATTTCGAGTCGGGCTCCGGTTCTCACTTTGAGTTTCCCGACTACTGCACCCCAGAGGTGAGCGAGATGATTTCAGGAGACTGGCTAGAGTCGACCATTTCTAATTTGGTGTTCACGTATTGAGCGAGAGAAATAGAGAACGAGAAAACCACAAGCAGGAAATGTTGTCTTACTATTCTGAGCAAAAAAAAAGGGATTCCGGTAAAGTGATTTTGTGTCATACCGTAACCTACCAAGGGTCCCTCCCGCCGAGAAAGAGACTGCAAGCCCCAAGCGCTGACTGTTGAACAAAGCGAAAGAATAACTTGCTTTTTATTTCAAGGATCAACTGTCGACTGTTATTATGAGACATGGCTACAAGTAAGCTGAAGTGTTGCCTCGACTGGACAGGAAGAGGAAGATATTGTTGCGCCCTGACTAGGAGTGATCGGGTCCTATTGAAAGAAACACTCGATCAGAACTGGAAAACTGTGATTGATTTGCACGATTATAATGATGGCGGGTTTAGGTCAGCTGTACTTTATTAATCAATGTTAGTTACTTAAAAGGGACATTTTGAGAAACGTTTTATGATCGCCAAGTGAACTTCATAAGACTCACAGAGGTACAGAAATAGGCTGGCTGTCGGGACAGTTTTTTGTTGTCATCGAGACAGATGGATTTATGAACCAGGTGGGTTGTTGACCTAAAAGTCAAACCTTTTTTTTTAAAGATAAACGCATGATGTTACCTGTCCTCTCTTTTACTGAGATGTATGTTAGACTGTCGAACAGTTGAAACTAGTGTTAGGGTTATTTAAATGGATAGATGGCGCTATGTTTGATTCCTTTCTACCTAAAAGGAACAAAAAAAAAATCACCAGCTGTTTTAATTCTTAACTTCAGGATTCAAACGCAACTGAAATCTGTGCTGAACTTTATACACTTCTCTACGATTCAGGACCAAAATTATTTTATGTTTTTCTGATGTTATGTATAGAGAAATTCTCACCGATGTTTTTTCATCCTCGAATTTTTTTGTTGTTCATTTTTTCAGAGGACATTTTTATATGATGTATTTATATACTGGCCAAAACATTTTCAACGTAATTATGTTTTGGTTTTCTTGTACTGGTCTTGTTATGATGTTTTCCCTCACCGTCTGTTTCCTTCGCTGAAAGAAGGGCTAGACTTTTCACTTTTGATTTTTTATATTTAAATGTAGACTTTTGACACTTAAAGAGAGGAAACATTTGTTTATTTTGTCAGTGTATTTTTGTACAGATATATATCAAGGGGGTGTCAATCGGTGTATATCGCTGTTTGGATTTCCTAATTTTAAAGATCCAGGTGGCCGGTTATCTCATGAATCGGCCTTCTGTCCATGTTTACAGTATCAATCTGCAGGCTTCTTAAAGACACAGTACCACATTTCAATACCCCTTGTGAACATGCGCTTCAACACACACAGTATTTTGAGCAGCCACACTTCTGCATTTCGTTTTAGAATCTTGCCTAATAAAGAAAGATTGTAGCTTTAAATTACCAATTTCTTGGCGTTTTTTATATCGACATTCGGGTTTAAAACCACTGGATGGAACAATATAAAATCATATAAAGCATATTCAAATTGCGTATTTGAGTTCCGCAAACAACAATTATGTAGACCTACTGCTTTTCTCATTGTATTTGAATACGTAATATTTTCTACTTGTTCGCTAACTCTAGTTAATTGTTTTAGTATCTTATGGCATGGTGAATGAATAGTATTTGTATATCAGATTCAGGTTATAGTGTTGTGTTTAAAAATAAAAAATAAAAAAAGAGAAGAAAAATTTGGAAAAAACGTGAAAACATCTTTGTACATTTGACTGTGTATCATAAGCAAAAAGATTGTGTGTTTTATGTGTAGTTAAGCTATACCATGACAGGCACTAGGACTGATCGCTTTCTACTATCTTTACTTACGTTTAAGGTGGTTGTTCAGGATTTTTTTTATATATATATATACAGTTTTAAATATATTAACTTTATTTTCATCCCATTTCTGTGCAATATGCTGTGTAGAATATTGTTTTTGTCTAATCATTGCCATAACAAAAGTTTTGAAAGGGGGGAAAAACTCATGCCAGCTAATCGTGTCAATTCACTGCCTGTCAGATTGTTGATAATCCTGTACATAACTTTTTTTTTTCAAGAAGGAAATAAAAATCAGCTGGAACTGAAACATATCCCTCGTCTCTGTCGACTCATTCTGTCTGATCTATAGACGATTCCTTTTAAATCAAAACACAACTTTAATGTATACATTGTTGTTTACAGTATACAGTCATTGTTATACTGTACTCCTCTCTGTTGATGCATTCTTGACTGATGTTTGTACATGTATAGAAATGCTGCTTTTAAAACCATGAAAACAGGGTGTACATTACTGCACACGCACATAATGTACACGTATACAAAACCTACTAGTGCATTAGAAGTGCTCCTTTAGGTAATGAAAATGGTGTACTGTACACTAGTCAGTGTAGGGCATTAGTGTGAAGGCTACAAGACCTTATTGGTAAGCTGTGCTTGTTTGTGATAGTTTATATGGGGAGTGATAACATGGAAGACCACACTTCACGCATTCTCACAGACATACTGTATAAGAAATAGAATTACCTTTATATGGTCTATAACATCAGTCCATGTATGAATATTTATTTTCATTTTTATTTAACCTTTATTTAACTAGGCAAGTCAGTTTAGAACAAATTCTTATTTACACATTCTACCCTAACTATCGTTACAAATATGTCTCCTTATAATCCTTGGGAGGTGATGTTCTAGTGGTATTACAAGGGTTATGATATTCAGCAGTCAGCATGTATTCACTTCCTAGCTCCATGTCTGTCTCCCAGACAGTGCCTCCCCTCCCCCTTCCCCAGACAGCACAGCGTATTAGCGTATGTGGGGGGATGGGGCCTGGCTGGCTGCATGCTGGCTACATGCAGGATGAGATATCCAAATCAGTACAGCAAACAAGCTGGGCCTGTATTCACATTCAACAGTCTCAGAGTAGGATCAGTTTGACCTTATAAGAGCACAATGAATAAGATGACATGTACGGGGGGTAACCTGATCCTAGAACAGCACTCCTTCTTCTGAGTGCTGATGAATACAGGCCCAGGCTTGTCTGATGAACACAACACTCTCTCTCAGTTTCTAACCTGTTATTTACTACTATATTAATAATGACGCACTAAAATGGTTGTGTTGAGTTCTAGAACCCTAATTAGAATGTACACTCTAATACATTGCTTCATACTAAGTGGTACGCTAGAATGGATATTGGAATAGTCATTTTAGGACTAAAACCTTGACATAATCCCTCTCCATTCTGTATTCGAAATCCTTCTAAGAACCATACAATTAGCCACTTTATTAGCTAACCTGATAGTGGACGTTAGTGCTGCTATCTTATACCTACCCTGCTGTAGCCCCCCCCCTTTTAGCTCAGCTGATTACAGAGAGGGAGGTGAATGAAGGTAGTGGCTCAGTAAAAACCCAGCAGGGGGGGAGGCCAGAGCCTCAGCCACCCCCTCTCCTCTCTTTGGGTGAAGGGGAGGGTGTCAGGCTGGGAGAGAGGAGAGGCAAGACTGCTGGGTTGCCTTCCTGGCTAGTGGGAGTAGGGAAATTACACTGTGGAAATCACTGGATACTGGGGAGTATGGGGGATTTATATAGAAAGGAAATGTATTAAATTGGATAGTCAGTTAGGATCTGAGTGGGTGTGTTTACTGTAATCTCTGCACCTTTTATTTATTGATCTAGGCATATCAGTTAAGAACACACTCTTATTTACAATGACCACCTACACTGGCCAAACCAGGACGACGCTGGGCCAATTGTGTGCCGCCCAATCACAGACGGTTGTGATACAGCCTGGATTCAAACCAGGGTGTCTGTAGTGAAGCTTCTAGCACTGAGATGAAATGCCTTAGACCGCTGCGCCACTCGGGAACCTCACCTGCTCCTTCATCAGTCCAAAGTCAAGGATATACGTTTCAACACCACTCTGGTTGTAAACTGCAGTAAGCTCGTGAGGCTTCCTTTCAGGTAACAACTGTCACCCAGTAGCCAAGCAATCACTCATATTATGACTGACCTACAATGAAGAAACAGACAGAGCATTGAATTGGGTTTTTTGTTAAGATGATTTGTTGACGTCTGTCAACCTGTCCACCTCACCTTACTCACACCGAAAGTACTGTACTTACGGAAATGGGAAGAAACGTCATACTTTGACTTCAATATGTTCAACTGCAAACAAAAATAATCCATCTCCATATGCCTCTCCAATCTTTCTCTACCAGCCTCTAGATACACCAGCCAGACTGTTTCTACCTCTAGATATACCAGCCAGACTGTTTCTATCTCTAGATACACCAGCCAGACTGTTTCTACCTCTAGATACACCAGCCAGACTGTTTCTACCTCTAGATATACCAGCCAGACTGCTTCTATCTCTAGATACACCAGCCAGACTGTTTCTATCTCTAGATACACCAGCCAGACTGTTTCTATCTCTAGATACACCAGCCAGACTGTTTCTATCTCTAGATACACCAGCCAGACTGTTTCTACCTCTAGATACACCAGCCAGACTGTTTCTACCTCTAGATACACCAGCCAGACTGTTTCTATCTCTAGATACACCAGCCAGACTGTTTCTATCTCTAGATACACCAGCCAGACTGTTTCTACCTCTAGATACACCAGCCAGACTGTTTCTACCTCTAGATACACCAGCCAGACTGTTTCTATCTCTAGATATACCAGCCAGACTGTTTCTACCTCTAGATACACCAGCCAGACTGTTTCTATCTCTAGATACACCAGCCAGACTGTTTCTATCTCTAGATACACCAGCCAGACTGTTTCTATCTCTAGATACACCAGCCAGACTGTTTCTATCTCTAGATACACCAGCCAGACTGTTTCTACCTCTAGATATACCAGCCAGACTGCTTCTATCTCTAGATACACCAGCCAGACTGTTTCTATCTCTAGATACACCAGCCAGACTGTTTCTATCTCTAGATACACCAGCCAGACTGTTTCTATCTCTAGATACACCAGCCAGACTGTTTCTATCTCTAGATACACCAGCCAGACTGTTTCTATCTCTAGATATACCAGCCAGACTGTTTCTACCTCTAGATATACCAGCCAGACTGTTTCTACCTCTAGATACACCAGCCAGACTGTTTCTACCTCTAGATACACCAGCCAGACTGTTTCTATCTCTAGATACACCAGCCAGACTGTTTCTACCTCTAGATACACCAGGCAGACTGTTTCTATCTCTAGATATACCAGCCAGACTGTTTCTACCTCTAGATATACCAGGCAGACTGTTTCTATCTCTAGATATACCAGCCAGACTGTTTCTACCTCTAGATACACCAGCCAGACTGTTTCTACCTCTAGATATACCAGCCAGACTGTTTCTACCTCTAGATACACCAGCCAGACTGTTTCTATTTCTACCAGTATTGCACTATAAAGGAAATATGGTGCCATTTGGAGTCTGTGGGTTGTATATCTATTTTTTCATTCCCCCTGCTGGCTTCTTGGACTTGTAGTCCAGTCAAGCGGAGAGAAGAACTACAGTGGACTGTCACCATCCCTCCAAATGTGTGTCCCTCCCCCAATGACCATGCTCCACTGGTACCTTATCTGTCTGTATCCCTATGTATCCGTTGCATACCACAGACATTCAATATGTACTTTGGTCCCTTTAAAGAAACAATATGATTCAATGTTCGATGGAATTACTGTCTTGTACTGGAAAAACCTCAACATTATAACTGAACCAAAGCAGATGGAACTTCACAGGTTATGCTGGAAGGCAGTTCAGAACAAAGAACATGTTTTTCAGACTCCTGGCTTGTTACACAGCAGGTGATATTTTCAGACTACTGGCTTGTTAAACAGCGGGTGATATTTTCAGACTACTGGCTTGTTATCCAGGCTGTATCACATCCGGCCATGATTGGGAGTCCCGTAGGGCGGCGCACAATTGGCCCAGCGTCGTCCGGGTTTGCCCGGGGTAGGCCGTCATTGTAAATAAGATGGAACTTCACAGGTTATGCTGGAAGGCAGTTCAGAACAAAGAACATGTTTTTCAGACTACTGGCTTGTTACACAGCGGGTGATGTTTTCAGACTACTGGCTTGTTACACAGCGGGTGATATTTTCAGACTACTGGCTTGTTACACAGCGGGTGATATTTTCAGACTACTTGCTTGTTACAGAGCGGGTGATGTTTTTAGACTACTGGCTTGTTACAGAGCGGGTGATGTTTTTAGACTACTGGCTTGTTACACAGCGGGTGATGTTTTCAGACTACTGGCTTGTTACACAGCTGGTGATATTTTCAGACTACTGGCTTGTTACAGAGCGGGTGATGTTTTCAGACTACTGGCTTGTTACAGAGCGGGTGATGTTTTCAGACTACTGGCTTGTTACACAGCGGGTGATGTTTTTAGACTACTGGCTTGTTACACAGCGGGTGATGTTTTCAGACTACTGGCTTGTTACAGAGCGGGTGATATTTTCAGACTACTGGCTTGTTACAGAGCGGGTGATATTTTCAGACTACTGGCTTGTTACACAGCGGGTGATGTTTTTAGACTACTGGCTTGTTACAGAGCGGGTGATATTTTCAGACTACTGGCTTGTTACAGAGCGGGTGATATTTTCAGACTACTGGCTTGTTACACAGCGGGTGATGTTTTTAGACTACTGGCTTGTTACACAGCAGGTGATGGATTTAGACTACTGGCTTGTTACACAGCGGGTGATGGATTTAGACTACTGGCTTGTTACACAGCGGGTGATGGATTTAGACTACTGGCTTGTTACACAGCGGGTGATGTTTTTAGACTACTGGCTTGTTACACAGCGGGTGATGGATTTAGACTACTGGCTTGTTACACAGCGGGTGATGGATTTAGACTACTGGCTTGTTACACAGCGGGTGATGTTTCTGTGCTTTCAATATTCAAGTTCAGGTTTAATATTTCATGATGCTTCTCTTGCTCTTCTTTGAATATTTGTTTAATTTTCTCAACAGTAAATACAAATTTAATACAACCAATTGAGGGCACAGTGTTGATTTATAATGCAATGCTTTGTGTTTGTTAGAGTGGCAGGCAGCCTAGTGGTTAAGAGTGTTGGGCCAGTAACTGAAAGGTTGCTAGTTGGAATTACTGAGCTGACTAGATGAAAAATCTGTTGCTGTGCGCTTGAGCAAGGCACTTAACCCTAATTGCTCCTGTAAGTCACTCTGGATAAGGGTGTCTGCTAAATGTAAACATGTATTTCACACTTTGTATGTTATTTATTCCTAAAAAGTAAGAATGTTGAGGATGAGTATGGTGAATATTGGAAGCTCTGCACAGAGACAGGACATTCTGAGGTTTTGTAGATCAATAGTTTTATTATTAAAAAAGTATGTATTTTATAATATAACTATTATATTTTATAAAAGCTTTTAATATTTGAGGTCTAGTAGTTCCATATTGTTATAAATTTTTGTTCCTTCCTCTTATTTATAACAAACATTAATAAAGCTTCATAAACTAACCAACGAAGCCTTATAATCTCTCATAGCTTCTCTATTGTTAGAAAGTTCCACTCCTTTTATTTGAACGGTATAAAGACAACACGTCCATATTAAAGCTGTTATAAAATGTCAAGTTGTATCAGTCATCAGAGTTGTCCCTAATTGATGTGGGAAAGGGACGGCCAGACAAGGACAGACAGTGAGGTCTCTGGACAAAGAGTTACCGAAGTAACGGTCTATATGGAAATATACCGTCTATGCGTAAAATAGCTGGAAAATAAATCAAATAATAATTGAATAATATGTTGTTAGTGTTTATCTTATGAATATACTGTACCTATGATATTCTTTTCTTTGTTGTTGTTTAGTATTATTTAGAGGGCGGGACTGAAACTGAAATGAACAAGGCGCGGCCAAGAATCCCCTTCACACGTGCAGACAAAGAGCGCCAACAACACAACCCAAATATGCACTTTTAAACTTTTTCAAACGCAATGGACGACTTCCACGAACATTGGAAATGCAACGGTAAGTGGCTTTTAAAGTGAATGTTACGCGATGTGTTGTCTTTGATTAGATTTTTTATAGATTTAATTACAATACAAAAAGTTGCTGATAGTTGGTGCGTCAGCTCCAAAGTTGAGAGCACAAAGAGGAGCGTTCCTTTGTCTGATGCAGCGCAGAGACGGGAGAGAGAGACAGCATGGATGCTTTCAAATGTGCTTATATCCTCCCTATATAACTCCTTTATTATTAACATATATAGACAATATGAATGGAAGTTTGTAGTTGTTTCGTTGTGTTTATCTGAAAGGGGATGGGTTGAAGGAGACAAAGCTGTCAAAAGTTGGATGGTGAGGGAAGTTGGCAAGAGAATTACGCGTGACGACGAACTTTCTTTTTAATAATAAATGTTTGGATAAAATACACTTTTGAATACAAAATTCGTAGGCCTATTTATATAAATAATTACATTGTGAAGTTCAGAGTGATATGGACACTTTCTTTTGTGAAGAATTGAGAACAATACAATCAGGTGCATATATGCTTCTTGATTTGGATAATCAAATAGCTGAAATAAGACTAAATGGAACATTCTACAGTCTTCTATTATGATTCCAGAACGCAACAACGTATAAAGGCGGATTCAGTCCTGGTAGTTTTGGGAGTGAGCATTGAGCAACAGGTATAAGACACAGCACAGTGAGTCGGTGTAGTAGACTCTTTGTTACGTTCCCTTTGTTCTGTTCCATACTCCCAAAAAGGAGCGAATACAAGAATGCAAAAAGAAAGTAGAAAATAAGGCTATTTGACTTCAGAAAAGGGATAAACTATTGGAAATACTTGATTACGGTGGTATTAATGTCTTTTATAAGTGGTTATGAAGGGAAAAATACATATTTATGGATGCAAATTTATACGAATGTCTCTCTTTTTTTCAGCATCCATAGAATAGAGTAAATATCTATCTATATATATATATTTTTTTTAGCATATTGGGTTTTTCAAAAATGACTTTAAACTTCTAGTCTAAATTAATGCTTTACACCCCAAGTTGCAAAACGATTATTCTAACGATCTTTTTGTGAAACCATGGAAACTTTTGTTGTAATTTGATGGGCATAGAATGCTCAGGTTAAAACATCTTTAACATGTAGCATGTGTTCCTTAATCTACACTCATTATAAAACACTGAATAACCTTTTAAAATACATTTGTATTGAACTTGTTAAGGATTATCTAAGTAAATACGATAGTTTAGTTTGCATACGCCAAAATGTATTTTTTGTTAGCCTTATTGCATTCGCTTCATCGACCACTTTGCTGGAATGTAAAACAAACAAAAATATGTCTGCCAGTGTTTATCACTAACTTTTCTATCGTTTCAAACTCTATTCTCTTCCCAAACTGAGTGATACAGAGGCCCTCAATAACTTTCATTTTCCTCTGCTATCCTCAGGTGGGTTGAAACTTGTTTTATTTGGAAAGCTTTTTTTTCGGGAGGCCTAAATTGGAAAAAGGACCTTGGAGCCGTACCTTTACAACAGGATTTTAGCTGCAGGTCCTTTGAATAACCATCTACACTGTGGTGGATTTACCCGCGACCCGGACCGGACTCATGGAATCGGAATTGGATTATATCTGCAGGCGCACATCACAACAAAGACTCTCCAAATTGGATAGGCGTCTCATCGGACCCTCAAGGACAACATGGGTAGGTTAACCCGCTTCCACAGCGGTTTCTTCAGGGAAGACTTGTGGAGTGACGCTTGTTTCCCAGTTTGGTGCACAACATCCCATCCTAAAACTAAGTTGCGCTTGCAGTGCGTATTTCAGAGTTGCAGTGCATATTTCAGCGTTGCAGGGCATATTTCAGCGTTGCAGGGCGTATTTCAGCGTTGCAGGGCGTATTTCATAGTTGTAGTGTGTATTTCAAAGTTTCAATGTGTATTCCAGAGGTGCAGTGCGTAAATTGGTGTGGTTGGTTTAGACCTGGCGGTGTTCAGGACGTTATTACCTCGTTATTACCTCATGCTGTCTTAGGCGACAGCATGGATTTTATTAAAATGTTTTATTTATTTATTTTCTGTTGAAATTGCATAGTTAAGTTGATAAAGTTAGAATTTGTTTTCAAACCAGCGTGTTGTCTGTGTTTACAAAGCCATGTGACGGCCAGTTAAATGATTAGCCGGTGAACTATGTTTTTCAGCAAGACTGAAGCTGGACAGCGTCCCTGAAATGTGGGGGAGGGGGTTGAGGACTGAACGATGATGTTGCGCATTGAAGGCCTTGTATATGATTACATTTACTGATTTACACGCATCTGTTCACATTGCTGCCATTTATAGATTACGTTATTACATTTATTATCCACCAGACAATTTGCCTGGAGAGAGAAAGAGAGAGAGAGGGAGAGGGAGAAGTTACCTCACTATACAACCCTTATCCTCAATGATGTCATTGAGAGCCAATGAAAAGATGCGAGGGGGGGCTCCGTAGAAT
>NC_138295.1:92730000-92780000 GCF_965601325.2 Salmo salar
CAAGAGGGACAGAGCAGAGCACCATAACTACAGGATGTTAGTTCAAGAGGGACAGAGCAACATAACTACAGGATGTTAGTTCAAGAGGGACAGAGCAGAGCAACATAACTACAGGATGTTAGTTCAAGAGGGACAGAGCAGAGCACCATAACTACAGGATGTTAGTTCAAGAGGGACAGAGCAACATAACTACAGGATGTTAGTTCAAGAGGGACAGAGCAGAGCCCCATAACTACAGGATTTTAGTTCAAGAGGGACAGAGCATCATAACTACAGGATGTTCGTTCAAGATGGACAGAGCAACATAACTACAGGATGTTAGTTCAAGAGGACAGAGCAGAGCACCATAACTACAGGATGTTAGTTCAAGAGGGACAGAGCAG
Source organism: Salmo salar (assembly GCF_965601325.2). Taxonomy (NCBI): domain Eukaryota; kingdom Metazoa; phylum Chordata; class Actinopteri; order Salmoniformes; family Salmonidae; genus Salmo; species Salmo salar. The sequence goes on from NC_138295.1 coordinate 92,730,384, forward strand.
AGCACCATAACTACAGGATGTTAGTTCAAGAGGGACAGAGCACCATAACTACAGGATGTTAGTTCAAGAGGGACAGAGCAGAGCACCATAACTACAGGATGTTAGTTCAAGAGGGACAGAGCAGAGCAACATAACTACAGGATTTTAGTTCAAGAGGGACAGAGCAGAGCACCATAACTACAGGATGTTAGTTCAAGAGGGACAGGCAGAGCACCATAACTACAGGATGTTAGTTCAAGAGGGACAGAGCAGAGCACCATAACTACAGGATTTTAGTTCAAGAGGGACAGAGCACCATAACTACAGGATGTTAGTTCAAGAGGGACAGAGCACCATAACTACAGGATGTTAGTTCAAGAGGGACAGAGCAACATAACTACAGGATGTTAGTTCAAGAGGGACAGAGCAACATAACTACAGGATGTTAGTTCAAGAGGGACAGAGCAACATAACTACAGGATGTTAGTTCAAGAGGGACAGAGCAACATAACTACAGGATGTTAGTTCAAGAGGGACAGAGCAGAGCACCATAACTACAGGATGTTAGTTCAAGAGGGACAGAGCACCATAACTACAGGATGTTAGTTCAAGAGGGACAGAGCAGAGCACCATAACTACAGGATGTTAGTTCAAGAGGGACAGAGCAGAGCAACATAACTACAGGATGTTAGTTCAAGAGGGACAGAGCACCATAACTACAGGATGTTAGTTCAAGAGGGACAGAGCAGAGCACCATAACTACAGGATGTTAGTTCAAGAGGGACAGAGCACCATAACTACAGGATGTTAGTTCAAGAGGGACAGAGCAGAGCACCAATATATTACCAGCTAATTATATGATATAATTATATAATTATATGATCCACTCAGGCTGAACACAGTTCCAGGCTGTATTAACCTAGAAACCCTGTGAGTTTGTCTTTAACCTGTTGGGTCTAGGGGGCAGCATTTGCACGTCTGGATAAAAAAAATGTACCCGATTTAATCTGGTTACTAATCCTACCCAGTAACTAGAATATGCATATACTTATTATATATGGATAGAAAACACTCTAAAGTTTCCAAAACTGTTTGAATGGTGTCTGTGAGTATAACAGAACTCATTTGGCAGGCAAAACCCTGAGACATTTTCTGACAGGAAGTGGATACCTGATGTGTTGTATTGACTTTAAACCTCTCCCATTGAAAAACACAGGGGTTTAGGAATATTTTGGCACTTCCTATTGCTTCCACTAGATGTCACCAGCCTTTACAAAGTGTTTTGAGTCTTCTGGAGGGAGATCTGACCGAACAAGAGCCATGGAACGGTGATGTCCCATTAGACACCTGGCGCGCTACTTCATGTTGGGTACCCTCGTTCCAATACGTTATAAAAGGCTATGCATTCGTCCACCTTGAATATTATTCATGTTCTGGTTAAAAAAGGCCCTAATGATTTATGCTATACAACGTTTGACATGTTTGAACGAACGGAAATATATTTTTTCCCCTCGTTCATGACGAGAAGTCCGGCTGGCTTACATCATGTGCTAACGAGACGGAGATTTTTGGACATAAATGATGAGCTTTTTTGAACAAAACTACATTCGTTATGGACCTGTGATACCTGGAAGTGACATCTGATGAAGAGAATCAAAGGTAATGGATTATTTACATAGTATTTTCGATTTTAGATCTCCCCAACATGACGTCTAGTCTGTATCGCAACGCGTATTTTTCTGGGCACAGTGCTCAGATTATTGCAAAGTGTGATTTCCCAGTAAGGTTATTTTTAAATCTGGCAAGTTGATTGCGTTCAAAAGATGTAAATCTATAATTCTTTAAATGACAATATAATATTTTACCAATGTTTTCTAATTTTAATTATTTAATTTGTGACGCTGACTTGACTGCCGGTTATTGGAGGGAAACGATTTCCTCAACATCAATGCCATAGTAAAACGCTGTTTTTGTATATAAATATGAACTTGATAGAACTAAAAATGCATGCATTGTCTAACATAATGTCCTAGGAGTGTCATCTGATGGAGATTGTAAAAGGTTAGTGTATCATTTTAGCTGGTTTTATGGTTTTGGTGACCCTGTCTTTGACTTGACAAAACATTACACACAACTCTTGTAAATGTACTGTCCTAACATACTCTAAATTTATGCTTTCGCCGTAAAACCTTTTTGAAATCGTAAAACGTGGTTAGATTAAGGAGATGTTTATCTTTCAAATGGTGTAACATAGTTGTATTTTTGAAAAATTTGAATTTTGACATTTATTTGGATTCAAATTTGCCGCTCTTGAAATGCACCTGCTGTTGATGGAGTGCACCACAGGTGGCACGCTAGCGTCCCACCTAGCCCCAAGAGGTTAAGTCTCTGTTTGTCCACTCAGGTTGAACACAGTTCCAGAGTCCTGCTGTCCCTGTGTGTGTGTGTGTGTGTGTGTGTGTGTTGTGTGTGTGTGTGTGTGTGTGTGTGTGTGTGTGTGTGTGTGTGTGTGTGTGTGTGTGTGTGTGTGTGTGTGTGTGTGTGTGTGTGTGTGTGTGTGTGTGTGTGTGTGTGTGTCTATTCTGTAATGCGTTGTGTGTGTGTGTGTGTGTGTCTATTCTGTAATGCATTTTGTGTGTGTCTATTCTGTAATGCGTTTTGTGTGTGTGTCTATTCTGTAATGCGTGTTGTGTGTGTGTGTCTATTCTGTAATGCGTGTTGTGTGTGTGTGTCTATTCTGTAATGCGTGTTGTGTGTGTGTGTGTGTGTGTGTTTATTCTGTAATGCGTTTTGTGTGTGTGTGTGTGTGTGTGGTGTGTGTATGTGTGTGTGTCTATTCTGTAATGCATTTTGTGTGTGTGTGTGTGTGTGTGTGTGTGTGTGTGTGTGTGTGTGTGTGTGTGTGTGTGTGTGTGTGTGTGTGTGTGTGTGTGTGTGTGTGTGTGTGTGTGTGTGTATGTGTGTGTGTGTGTTTATTCTGTAATGCGTGTGTGTGTGTGTGTGTGTGTGTGTGTGTGTGTGTGTGTCTATTCTGCAATGCGTTTTGTGTGTGTCTATTCTGTAATGCGTTTTGTGTGTATGTGTGTGTGTGTGTGTCTATTCTGTAATGTGTTTTGTGTGTGTCTATTCTGTAATACGTTAGTCCTGTCAGAAACTTCAGACAGTACCCGCATTCACAGCACTTCATCTCCTTCTCACAGGACAGGGGCCTCAGACAGTGTGGAATCTTCAGCTCTTCACAGGTCAGGGGCCTCAGACAGTGTGTATGTGTCCTTCCATCTCTTCACAGGACAGGGGCCTCAGACAGTGTGTATGTGTCCTTCCATCTCCTCACAGGACAGGGGCCTCAGAAAGAGAGCATGGCATGCAAAGATTGATACTGTCACAGAGGAATGTACACACAGACAGACAGGGTAGACAGAGTAGACATGCAGGCCTGGGAGACTGTCTGGCACTTACAGTATGGAGCCTGCCAGGAGGGAGGGAGAGGGGAGGAAGGAGGGAATGAAGGAGGGAGGGAGGAAGGGAGGGGAGGGAAAGAGAGAGAGAGAGAGAGAGAGGCAGGGAAGGAGGGAGGAAGGGAGGGGAGGGAAAGAGAGAGAGAGAGGCAGGGAAGGAGGGAGGAAGGGATTTGAGGGAAAGAGAGAGAGAGAGAGGCAGGGAAGGAGGGTGGAAGGGACTGGGGGAGAGACAGAAACACATCCAGCCGGCTTCCTCTCCTTTCAGTTCACCAACAATTCAGCCATCCCTCCCTCCCTCCCTCCCTCCCTCCCTCCCTCCCTCCCTCCCTCCCTCCCTCCCTCCCTCCCTCCCTCCCTCCCCCCTCCCTCCCTCCCTCCCTCCCTCCCTCCCTCACCTCCCTCCCTCCCTCCCTCCCTCCCCACCTCCCTCCCTCCCTCCCTCCCTGTCTGCTTGGCTGTCTCATCATTTCACAGCCTAAATAGAACTGGTCATGAGGAATAAAAGCTCTTCTCTTTTAATGCAAAGTGTTCTCTTTTGGAACTTGGACACAGTCTCTCCCCAGGAATGTAGCATTAGGAATTCCTTTCAGACGATTTTCAAGTTCATTCTCGTAAGGGGTCATTGTTAGATTCATAAGGGCTCATTGTTAGACTCATAAGGGGTCTGACTCATTGTTAGACTCATAAGGGGTCATTGTTAGACTCATAAGGGATCTGACTCGTTGTTAGACTCATAAGGGGTCTGACTCATTATTAGACTCATAAGGGGTCTGACTCATTATTAGACTCATAAGGGGTCTGACTCATTGTTAGACTCATAAGGGGTCTAACTCACTGTTAGACTCATAAGGGGTCTGACTCATTGTTAGACTCATAAGGGGTCTGACTCACTGTTAGACTCATAAGGGGTCTGACTCATTGTTAGACTCATAAGGGGTCTGACTCACTGTTAGACTCATAAGGGGTCATTGTTAGATTCATAAGAGCTCATTGTTAGATTCATAAGGGGTCAGACTTGTTGTTAGACTTATAAGGGGTCTGACTCATTGTTTGACTCATAAGGGGTCTGACTCACTGTTAGACTCATAAGGGGTCTGACTCATTGTTAGACTCATAAGGGGTCTGACTCACTGTTAGACTCATAAGGGGTCTGACTCATTGTTAGACTCATAAGGGGTCTGACTCACTGTTAGACTCATAAGGGGTCATTGTTAGATTCATAAGAGCTCATTGTTAGATTCATAAGGGGTCCGACTCATTGTTAGACTCATAAGGGGTCTGACTCATTGTTAGACTCATAAGGGGTCTGACTCACTGTTAGACTCATAAGGGGTCTGACTCATTGTTAGACTCATAAGGGGTCTGACTCCTTGTTAGACTCATAAGGGGTCTGACTCCTTGTTAGACTCATAAGGGGTCTGACTCACTGTTAGACTCATAAGGGGTCTGACTCATTGTTAGACTCATAAGGGGTCTGACTCCTTGTTAGACTCATAAGGGGTCTGACTCCTTGTTAGACTCATAAGGGGTCTGACTCCTTGTTAGACTCATAAGGGGTCTGACTCCTTGTTAGACTCATAAGGGGTCTGACTCATTGTTAGACTCATAAGGGGTCTGACTCACTGTTAGACTCATAAGGGGTCTGACTCCTTGTTAGACTCATAAGGGGTCTGACTCCTTGTTAGACTCATAAGGGGTCTGACTCCTTGTTAGACTCATAAGGGGTCTGACTCCTTGTTAGACTCATAAGGGGTCTGACTCATTGTTAGACTCATAAGGGGTCTGACTCCTTGTTAGACTCATAAGGGGTCTGACTCCTTGTTAGACTCATAAGGGGTCTGACTCCTTGTTAGACTCATAAGGGGTCTGACTCCTTGTTAGACTCATAAGGGGTCTGACTCATTGTTAGACTCATAAGGGGTCTGACTCACTGTTAGACTCATAAGGGGTCTGACTCCTTGTTAGACTCATAAGGGGTCTGACTCCTTGTTAGACTCATAAGGGGTCTGACTCCTTGTTAGACTCATAAGGGGTCTGACTCATTGTTAGACTCATAAGGGGTCTGACTCCTTGTTAGACTCATAAGGGGTCTGACTCCTTGTTAGATGTAGAGAGTTTCTCATTTGATCCACATATCTATTTCAAGTTTGTTTAGTTTTTTCCCGCCTGATAATCTCAATGGAAGAAAATATATGTTTTGCTGTAAAAGGTAATCAAATCCCAAATTCTCCAGGATACAGTTTAAAAATCTATTTATTTTATTGAGGAATAGTACTGTTAAGGACTATGCTTCGTAGCCCTTTCTGCAGTCAAATGACCTAGTAGCCTCATGGTGGAATGGTATTCATATTTCTCATCATTTCATAATTAATAAACATTATTTTAAAATCCGGTGTTTGTATGTCAGACAGTTTTGTTATATTTCAGTCTTCTGTGATGTATATGAAGTGTAATATTGGGATGCAAACTCTAAATGTAACACATTTCAACTCTATATCTGAATTGGTACAGGGGTCTTCTTATTGTTAAGCCCATAACCATGTGTGTGAGGTGAATACTTTTGTTTGAAATCAGATTTAGACTACCAAGAACCACTGTGTGTGAGCCTGATTGAACCCCCTGCAGTAAATGAATGGATTAAGGAATGCTGCTGTCCACCTGTGTTCCCTCTAACAGACCTTATTGCTAAACATGTCTGTTTGGACAGTTGGACAGCAGACGGACTAGCGTGATATTTACTTACAGTGTTGTAGGCCCACGGTGACGACGACGAGGACAATGATGATGATGATGATGATATTTACACATTTTCACTCCAGGATTTCAAGACAAAAACAATTGTCGACCATAGTTCAAAAGATTTTAAGTTGACAAAAAAAGACAGGACAAAAATTACCCAAAGCACCCTAGTTACTGTAGCAACCTGGGATACAAGGGCAGAACGGCCCAACACTGCCAAGCTGCAGAGAGACTGTAGCGACCTGAGATACAACGGCAGAACGGCCCAACACTGCCAAGCTGCAGAGAGACTGTAGCGACCTGGGATACAAGGGCAGAACGGCCCAACACTGCCAAGCTGCAGAGAGACTGTAGCGACCTGGGATACAAGGGCAGAACGGCCCAACACTGCCAAGCTGCAGAGAGACTGTAGCGACCTGGGATACAAGGGCAGAACGGCCCAACACTGCCAAGCTGCAGAGAGACTGTAGCGACCTGGGATACAAGGGCAGAACGGCCCAACACTGCCAAGCTGCAGAGAGACTGTAGCGACCTGGGATACAAGGGCAGAACGGCCCAACACTGCCAAGCTGCAGAGAGACTGTAGCGACCTGGGATACAAGGGCAGAACGGCCCAACACTGCCAAGCTGCAGAGAGACTGTAGCAACCTGGGATACAAGGGCAGAACGGCCCAACACTGCCAAGCTGCAGAGAGACTGTAATACCTGGGATACAAGGGCAGAACGGCCCAACACTGCCAAGCTGCAGAGAGACTGTAGCGACCTGGGATACAAGGGCAGAACGGCCCAACACTGCCAAGCTGCAGAGAGACTGTAGCGACCTGGGATACAAGGGCAGAACGGCCCAACACTGCCAAGCTGCAGAGAGACTGTAGCGACCTGGGATACAAGGGCAGAACGGCCCAACACTGCCAAGCTGCAGAGAGACTGTAGCGACCTGGGATACAAGGGCAGAACGGCCCAACACTGCCAAGCTGCAGAGAGACTGTAGCGACCTGGGATACAAGGGCAGAACGGCCCAACACTGCCAAGCTGCAGAGAGACTGTAGCGACCTGGGATACAAGGGCAGAACGGCCCAACACTGCCAAGCTGCAGAGAGACTGTAGCGACCTGGGATACAAGGGCAGAACGGCCCAACACTGCCAAGCTGCAGAGAGACTGTAGCGACCTGGGATACAAGGGCAGAACGGCCCAACACTGCCAAGCTGCAGAGAGACTGTAGCAACCTGGCAACCCCATTATTTGTTATATTTTATTTTATTTTATTTAACCATTTAACCAAGGTCTCTTTATTTAGACAGGGAGTCAATGCTGAGACCAAGGTCTCTTTATTTAGACAGGGAGTCAATGCTGAGACCAAGGTCTCTTTATTTAGACAGGGAGTCAATGCTGAGACCAAGGTCTCTTTATTTAGACAGGGAGTCAATGCTGAGACCAAGGTCTCTTTATTTAGACAGGGAGTCAATGCTGAGACCAAGGTCTCTTTATTTAGACAGGGAGTCAATGCTGAGACCAAGGTCTCTTTATTTAGACAGGGAGTCAATGCTGAGACCAAGGTCTCTTTATTTAGACAGGGAGTCAATGCTGAGACCAAGGTCTCTTTATTTAGACAGGGAGTCAATGCTGAGACCAAGGTCTCTTTATTTAGACAGGGAGTCAATGCTGAGACCAAGGTCTCTTTATTTAGACAGGGAGTCAATGCTGAGACCAAGGTCTCTTTATTTAGACAGGGAGTCAATGCTGAGACCAAGGTCTCTTTTCCAGAGGGACCCTGTAAAGCACCACAAGACACATAGAAAAAACACATTAAACTACACATTCATATCCACAATACAATACATGTTATTATACACAACAATACAGGAAAAGCAGGGATGTGATCTACGTGACTTCAAAGAGGTCCAGCCAACCTTTTGGTAAAGAATACAGTGATGAGTAATTAAACTGTCCTGTGGTAAACCGTAAGGTGCTATGAAGAATGGCATCGAACGGAATCAGAATAGAGGCAGCTACACTTTGATGAATAGAATTATCATAATCAATAACAGGTATAAAGATTGATAAATATAATCACCATAATCAATAACAGGTATAAAGATTGATAAATAGAATCACCATAATCAATAACAGGTATAAAGATTGATAAATAGAATCACCATAATCAATAACAGGTATAAAGATTGATAAATAGAATCACCATAATCAATAACAGGTATAAAGATTGATAAATAGAATCACCATAATCAATAACAGGTATAAAGATTGATAAATATAATCACCATAATCAATAACAGGTATAAAGATTGATAAATATAATCACCATAATCAATAACAGGTATAAAGATTGATAAATATAATCACCATAATCAATAACAGGTATAAAGATTGATAAATATAATCACCATAATCAATAACAGGTATAAAGATTGATAAATATAATCACCATAATCAATAACAGGTATAAAGATTGATAAATATAATCACCATAATCAATAACAGGTATAAAGATTGACTGGACAATCTACTTCCTGTTGACTAGAGAGACAAGATCTGTTTCTCAAAAAAAAAGAGCCCAGTTTAAATCTTAGTTTCTTAACAATCTCAGTTGTATATTTTTTTAAATGATAAATCCTTGTCAATCCAAATACCAAGGTTTTTTGTATGCAGGGACTCGTTCGATTATAGAACCATCCGATGAGTAAAGAAGTAATCCATCTGAGACAATCTTAGGAAAAACTTGAAAACAACATTATATTTAGTTTTGACTGTATTAAGTAGGAGTTTTGTAAAAACTTCAAAATGGGACTGTAGCCTTGTCTCAACCAGGTCAGCAGTCAGGGTAGTTACATACATAATAGTATCATCCCAAGATTAAATACAATTTATGTTTAAAATGGTTTAAATAACCTGAAACAGGAAATGGTCCCATAGGACAGGAAGTTCTCAAAGTAGAGTTCGAGGTACTGCAGGGGGTCAGTTGACAGATCCCCCCCCAAAACTAAAACTAAATTACTTCATTTTTTAAAATGAATGTTACTAATAAGATTAAACGACTTTTGGCCAAGGGATCTGTGGAATAAGTTTAAAGTGTGTAATACAATACAATACAATACAATACAACACAATACAATACAATACAATACAACACAATACAATACAATACAATACAATACAATACAACACAATACAACACAACACAACACAACACAACACAATACAATACAATACAACACAACACAACACAACACAACACAATACAATACAATACAATACAATACAATACAATACAACACAACACAACACAACACATTACAATACAACACAACACAACACAACACAACACAACACAACACAACACAACACAACACAACACAACACAACACAACACAACACAACACAATACAATACAACACAACACAACACAATACAATACAAACAACACAATGTTTCTTTTTTATGTTATTTTTTTTTAACATAAATGCACTGTAATTGAATCTTTAAAACTTAAATGTTTTCTCTCGGCCTCGTGGAAAAATGTGTAGAATTACAGGATATTAACTTTAAAGCTGCAACAACAAAACATCTCTGCTGACAAAAAGTGTAGAACTGCAGGAAATGAGCTTGAAAACTGTAAAAATGTATCTCCGGTGCCAAGAGATGAGCCTTTAAAATGTTCCTTCGCAGGGCCCGAGCTGTGGTTTGTTCGGCCATGCACTGCCGAAGCCATAGTGGTATGCTATTTTTTTTTTATCTCACTCGAGAGACTATGATGGGGTCCCTGGTGAATTTGCTATCACAACAGGGGTCCCCGGCCCTGAAAAGCTTGAGAAGCCCTGCCGTAGGACACACCAACGACAGGTTGATCCACACATGAAACAAACAAATGAAACAATATGCAATAAACATTTATTTTCCATCAACAAATACAATGGAAATTGGAAATAGTATAATGCATTTCAATTATTACAAAATATAATATTATGTTATTGACATTTCAAAATGGATTATCCCAAATATCACCCAACATCACAAGACTCAAGCCGTTGACAAGAACAATTCGTTTATATTTTTTTTACAAACGAACCAGTGTGTTTTTTTTTAGGCAAAAGTACCAATGTAATGACTTGGTCTAAGCACTAAGGTCAGGAATCATGCAAGTTCTCATCTTCACATTGATAAATTGGCAACTTTAATCACATGCTACAGCACTAGAGACGAACTCTATGGAGAATGCATGTAGCATTCTGCTTCCTGCTTCACTGTAGAAACAGCTGGGTTAGGAATGTCCAGTGTTGCCATTCAGTTGGCATGGTTTGACTATGGTATTATTGGGAGACCAGGCTGTAAACTTTCAATTTGATATTTTGCCAAGCAATACGTTTGAATGAAAGTATAGCATACTTCAAATTAGAATGTCCATGAAACAATGATTTAATTTCTAAACACCAATTCAGCCCTTCACCTTACATCATTACTACAGACTTAATATTTAGTCATATTTAAAGCATCAAACATACATACAACAGAATCGTATAACTACTGTTAGGCTTCTCTAAATGAACAATGGTATAAACACATATTCAACAGAATCGTATAACTACTGTTAGGCTTCTCTAAATGAACAATGGTATAAACACATATTCAACAGAATCGTATAACTACTGTTAGGCTTCTCTAAATGAACAATGGTATAAACACATATTCAACAGAATCGTATAACTACTGTTAGGCTTCTCTAAATGAACAATGGTATAAACACATATCCAACAGAATCGTATAACTACTGTTAGGCTACTCTAAATGAACAATGGTATAAACACATATCCAACAGAATCGTATAACTACTGTTAGGCTACTCTAAATGAACAATGGTATAAACACATATTCAACAGAATCGTATAACTACTGTTAGGCTTCTCTAAATGAACAATGGTATAAACACATATCCAACAGAATCGTATAACTACTGTTAGGCTACTCTAAATGAACAATGGTATAAACACATATTCAACAGAATCGTATAACTACTGTTAGGCTTCTCTAAATGAACAATGGTATAAACACATATTCAACAGAATCGTATAACTACTGTTAGGCTTCTCTAAATGAACAATGGTATAAACACATATTCAACAGAATCGTATAACTACTGTTAGGCTACTCTAAATGAACAATGGTATAAACACATATTCAACAGAATCGTATAACTACTGTTAGGCTTCTCTAAATGAACAATGGTATAAACACATATTCAACAGAATCGTATAACTACTGTTAGGCTTCTCTAAATGAACAATGGTATAAACACATATTCAACAGAATCGTATAACTACTGTTAGGCTACTCTAAATGAACAATGGTATAAACACATATTCAACAGAATCGTATAACTACTGTTAGGCTTCTCTAAATGAACAATGGTATAAACACATATTCAACAGAATCGTATAACTACTGTTAGGCTACTCTAAATGAACAATGGTATAAACACATATTCAACAGAATCGTATAACTACTGTTAGGCTTCTCTAAATGAACAATGGTATAAACACATATTCAACAGAATCGTATAACTACTGTTAGGCTACTCTAAATTTGTACCAGTAGCTGATGGTTTGTATCAGTAGCTGATGGTCTGTATCAGTAGCTGATGGTCTGTATCAGTAGCTGATGGTCTGTATCAGTAGCCGATGGTCTGTATCAGTAGTCGATGGTCTGTATCAGTAGCTGATGATCTGTATCAGTAGCCGATGGTCTGTATCAGTAGCCGATGGTTTGTATCAGTAGCTGATGGTCTGTATCAGTAGTTGATGGTCTGTATCAGTAGCTGATGGTCTGTATCAGTAGCTGATGGTCTGTATCAGTAGCCGATGGTCTGTATCAGTAGCCGATGGTCTGTATCAGTAGCCGATGGTCTGTATCAGTAGCCGATGGTCTGTATCAGTAGCCGATGATCTGTATCAGTAGCTGATGGTCTGTATCAGTAGCTGATGGTCTGTATCAGTAGCTGATGGTTTGTATCAGTAGCTGATGGTTTGTATCAGTAGCTGATGGTTTTTATCAGTAGCTGATGGTCTGTATCAGTAGCTGATGGTTTGTATCAGTAGCCGATGGTCTGTATCAGTAGTTGATGGTCTGTATCAGTAGCTGATGATCTGTATCAGTAGCCGATGGTCTGTATCAGTAGCTGATGGTTTGTATCAGTAGCTGATGGTCTGTATCAGTAGTTGATGGTCTGTATCAGTAGCTGATGGTCTGTATCAGTAGCTGATGGTCTGTATCAGTAGCCGATGGTCTGTATCAGTAGCCGATGGTCTGTATCAGTAGCCGATGGTCTGTATCAGTAGCCGATGGTCTGTATCAGTAGCTGATGATCTGTATCAGTAGCTGATGGTCTGTATCAGTAGCTGATGGTCTGTATCAGTAGCTGATGGTTTGTATCAGTAGCTGATGGTTTGTATCAGTAGCTGATGGTCTGTATCAGTAGCTGATGGTCTGTATCAGTAGCTGATGGTTTGTATCAGTAGCTGATGGTTTTTATCAGTAGCTGATGGTCTGTATCAGTAGCTGATGGTTTGTATCAGTAGCAGATTTATTCAGGGGTTCTTTGTGTGGTCTGTTAACCTGAGTGGAGGGTAAAGGCCTGTCTGAAGTGGTCTGTTAACCTGAGTGGAGGGTAAAGGCCTGTCTGAAGTGGTCTGTTAACCTGAGTGGAGGGTAAAGGCCTGTCTGAAGTGGTCTGTTAACCTGAGTGGAGGGTAAAGGCCTGTCTGAAGTGGTCTGTTAACCTGAGTGGAGGGTAAAGGCCTGTCTGAAGTGGTCTGTTAACCTGAGTGGAGGGTAAAGGCCTGTCTGAAGTGGTCTGTTAACCTGAGTGGAGGGTAAAGGCCTGTCTGAAGTGGTCTATTAACCTGAGTGGAGGGTAAAGGCCTGTCTGAAGTGGTCTGTTAACCTGAGTGGAGGGTAAAGGCCTGTCTGAAGTGGTCTGTTAACCTGAGTGGAGGGTAAAGGCCTGTCTGAAGTGGTCTGTTAACCTGAGTGGAGGGTAAAGGCCTGTCTGAAGTGGTCTGTTAACCTGAGTGGAGGGTAAAGGCCTGTCTGAAGTGGTCTGTTAACCTGAGTGGAGGGTAAAGGCCTGTCTGAAGTGGTCTATTAACCTGAGTGGAGGGTAAAGGCCTGTCTGAAGTGGTCTGTTAACCTGAGTGGAGGGTAAAGGCCTGTCTGAAGTGGTCTGTTAACCTGAGTGGAGGGTAAAGGCCTGTCTGAAGTGGTCTATTAACCTGAGTGGAGGGTAAAGGCCTGTCTGAAGTGGTCTGTTACATTTACATTACATTTAAGTCATTTAGCAGACGCTCTTATCCAGAGCGACTTACAAATTGGTGCATTCACCTTATAATATCCAGTGGAACAACCACTTTACAATAGTGCATCTAAATCTTTTAAGGGGGGGTTAGAAGGATTACTTTATCCTATCCCAGGTATTCCTTGAAGAGGTGGGGTTTCAGGTGTCTCCGGAAGGTGGTGATTGGCTCTGCTGTCCTGGCGTCGTGAGGGAGCTTGTTCCACCATTGGGGTGCCAGAGCAGCGAACAGTTTTGACTGGGCTGAGCGGGAACTGTGCTTCCTCAGTGGTAGGGAGGCGAGCAGGCCAGAGGTGGATGAACGGAGTGCCCTTGTTTGGGTGTTGTGCCTGATCTGTGCCTGAAGGCACGGAGGTGCCGTTCCCCTCACAGCTCCGTAGGCAAGCACCATGGTCTTGTAGCGAATGCGAGCTTCGACTGGAAGCCAGTGGAGAGAGCGGAGGAGTGGGGTGACGTGAGAGAACTTGGGAAGGTTGAACACCAGACGGGCTGCGGCGTTCTGGATGAGTTGTAGGGGTTTAATGGCACAGGCAGGGAGCCCAGCCAACAGCGAGTTGCAATAATCCAGACGGGAGATGACAAGTGCCTGGATTAGGACCTGCGCCGCTTCCTGTGTGAGGCAGGGTCGTACTCTGCGAATGTTGTAGAGCATGAACCTACAGGATCGGGTCACCGCCTTGATGTTGGTGGAGAACGACAGGGTGTTGTCCAGGGTCACGCCAAGGCTCTTAGCACTCTGGGAGGAGGACACAAGGGAGTTGTCAACCGTGATGGCGAGATCATGGAACGGGCAGTCCTTCCCCGGGAGGAAGAGCAGCTCCGTCTTGCCGAGGTTCAGCTTGAGGTGGTGATCCGTCATCCACACTGATATGTCTGCCAGACATGCAGAGATGCGATTCGCCACCTGGTTGTCCGAAGGGGGAAAGGAGAAGATTAATTGTGTGTCATCTGCATAGCAATGATATGAGAGACCATGTGAGGATATGACAGAGCCAAGTGACTTGGTGTATAGCGAGAATAGGAGTGGGCCAAGAACAGAGCCCTGGGGGACACCAGTGGTGAGAGCACGTGGTGCGGAGACAGATTCTCGCCACGCCACCTGGTAGGAGCGACCTGTCAGGTAGGACGCAATCCAAGCGTGGGCGGCGCCGGAGATGCCCAGCTCGGAGAGGGTGGAGAGGAGGATCTGATGGTTCACGGTATCAAAGGCAGCAGATAGGTCTAGAAGGATGAGAGCAGAGGAGAGAGAGTTAGCTTTAGCAGTGCGGAGAGCCTCCGTGACACAGAGAAGAGCAGTCTCAGTTGAATGCCCAGTCTTGAAACCTGACTGATTAGGATCAAGAAGGTCATTCTGAGAGAGATAGCAAGAGAGCTGGCCAAGGACGGCACGTTCAAGAGTTTTGGAGAGAAAGGAAAGAAGGGATACTGGTCTGTAGTTGTTGACATCGGAGGGATCGAGTGTAGGTTTTTTCAGAAGGGGTGCAACTCTCGCTCTCTTGAAGACGGAAGGGACGTAGCCAGCGGTCAAGGATGAGTTGATGAGCGAGGTGGGGTAGGGGAGAAGGTCTCCGGAAATGGTCTGGAGAAGAGAGGAGGGGATAGGGTCAAGTGGGCAGGTTGTTGGGCGGCCGGCTGTCACAAGACGCGAGATTTCATCTGGAGAGAGAGGGGAGAAAGAGGTCAAAGCACAGGGTAGGGCAGTGTGAGCAGGACCAGCAGTGTCGTTTGACTTAGCAAACGAGGATCGGATGTCGTCAACCTTCTTTTCAAAATGGTTGACGAAGTCATCCGCAGAGAGGGAGGAGGGGGGGGAGGGGGAGGAGGATTCAGGAGGGAGGAGAAGGTAGCAAAGAGCTTCCTAGGGTTAGAGGCAGATGCTTGGAGTTTAGAGTGGTAGAAAGTGGCTTTAGCAGCAGAGACAGAAGAGGAAAATGTAGAGAGGAGGGAGTGAAAGGATGCCAGGTCCGCAGGGAGGTGAGTTTTCCTCCATTTCCGCTCGGCTGCCCGGAGCCCTGTTCTGTGAGCTCGCAGTGAGTCGTCGAGCCACGGAGCAGGAGGGGAGGACCGAGCCGGCCTGGAGGATAGGGGACAGAGGAAATCAAAGGATGCAGAGAGGGAGGAGAGGAGGGTTGAGGAGGCAGAATCAGGAGATAGGTTGGAGAAGGTTTGAGCAGAGGGAAGAGATGATTGGATGGAAGAGGAGAGAGTAGCGGGAGAGAGAGAGCGAAGGTTGGGACGGCGCAATACCATCCGAGTAGGGGCAGATTGAGAAGTGTTGGATGAGAGCGAGAGGGAAAAGGATACAAGGTAGTGGTCGGAGACTTGGAGGGGAGTTGCAATGAGATTAGTGGAAGAACAGCATCTAGTAAAGATGAGGTCAAGCGTATTGCCTGCCTTGTGAGTAGGGGGGGAAGGTGAGAGGGTGAGGTCGAAAGAGGAGAGGATTGGAATGAAGGATGCAGAGAGGAATGAGTCGAAGGTAGACGTGGGGAGGTTAAAGTCACCCAGAACTGTGAGAGGTGAGCCATCCTCAGGAAAGGAACTTATCAAGGCGTCAAGCTCATTGATGAACTCTACAAGGGAACCTGGAGGGCGATAAATGATAAGGATGTTAAGCTTGAAAGGGCTGGTAACTGTGACAGCATGGAATTCAAATGAGGAGATAGACAGATGGGTCAGGGGAGAAAGAGAGAATGTCCACTTGGGAGAGATGAGGATTCCAGTGCCACCACCCCGCTGGCTCGATGCTCTAGGGGTATGCGAGAACACGTAGTCAGACGAGGAGAGAGCAGTAGGAGTAGCAGTGTTATCTGTGGTAATCCATGTTTCCGTCAGCGCCAGGAAGTCTAGGGACTGGAGGGTAGCATAGGCTGAGATGAACTCAGCCTTGTTGGCCGCAGACCGGCAGTTCCAGAGGCTGCCGGAGACCTGGAACTCCACGTGGGTCGTGCGCACTGGGACCACCAGGTTAGAGTGGCAGCGGCCACGCGGTGTGGAGCGTTTGTATGGCCTGTGCAGAGGAGAGAGAACAGGGATAGACAGACACATAGTAGACAAGCTACAGAAGAGGCTACGCTAATGCAAAGGAGATTGGAATGACAAGTGGACTACACGTCTCGAATGTTCAGGAAGTTAAGCTTACGTTGCAAAAATCTTATTGACTAAAATGATACAGTACTGCTGGCTGGTGGAGTAGGCTAGCTAGCAGTGGCTGCGTTGTTGACTTTGAACGTGTAGCTGGCTAGGTAACCTCGATAGTTTCAGTACTACACCTTGTCATGATACAAAGCAACTTTGTAGCTAGCTAGCTAACATAACACTAATCAAGACGTTCCTTGTAATGTATTTAGTTTCTACAATGCTGCTCGTCGGTAATAGTTGGCTGGGTTAGGAAAAATGGCGTTGCGGGGGACGGAAATAGCTGGCTAGCTAACCTCGATGGCTGGCTAGCTAACAATTATCAAGCTATGACAAAGACAACTAAGTAGCTAGCTAGGTAACACTGCACTAGTCAAATCGTTCCGTTGTAAAGTATTAGTATCTACAGCGCTGCTAGTCGGTAACGGTTGGCTAGCTGGCAGTGGGTTAATGATGACTAGGTGTGTTGACTAAGTCAGGCGCCGCGTCGCGGCTGGCTAGCTCACCTCGATAATACTCAAACTCAAACTACACAATTATCTTAGATACAGAGACAGCAAAGACAACTATGTAGCTGGCTAACTAACACTAACACCACACTAATCAAGTCGTTACGTTGTAATGTAATAGTTTCTGCAGTGCTGCTAGTCGGTAGAAGTTGGCTAGCTAGCAGTGATGACTAGCTAGCTAGCAGCTAGCAGTGTTGACTACGTTAGGAGGACGAAGATAGCTAGCCTCGATAATTACTCAATTACTCTAAACTACACAATTATCTTTGATACAAAGACGGCTATGTAGCTAGCTAAGAAGAATTGCTCAGATCAAACAAATCAAGCCGTTGTAATGTAGTGAAGTGTGTTAACCTGAGTGGAGGGTAAAGGCCTGTCTGAAGTGGTCTGTTAACCTGAGTGGAGGGTAAAGGCCTGTCTGAAGTGGTCTGTTAACCTGAGTGGAGGGTAAAGGCCTGTCTGAAGTGGTCTGTTAACCTGAGTGGAGGGTAAAGGCCTGTCTGAAGTGGTCTGTTAACCTGAGTGGAGGGTAAAGGCCTGTCTGAAGTGGTCTGTTAACCTGAGTGGAGGGTAAAGGCCTGTCTGAAGTGGTCTGTTAACCTGAGTGGAGGGTAAAGGCCTGTCTGAAGTGGTCTATTAACCTGAGTGGAGGGTAAAGGCCTGTCTGAAGTGGTCTGTTAACCTGAGTGGAGGGTAAAGGCCTGTCTGAAGTGGTCTGTTAACCTGAGTGGAGGGTAAAGGCCTGTCTGAAGTGGTCTATTAACCTGAGTGGAGGGTAAAGGCCTGTCTGAAGTGGTCTGTTAACCTGAGTGGAGGGTAAAGGCCTGTCTGAAGTGGTCTATTAACCTGAGTGGAGGGTAAAGGCCTGTCTGAAGTGGTCTGTTAACCTGAGTGGAGGGTAAAGGCCTGTCTGAAGTGGTCTGTTAACCTGAGTGGAGGGTAAAGGCCTGTCTGAAGTGGTCTGTTAACCTGAGTGGAGGGTAAAGGCCTGTCTGAAGTGGTCTGTTAACCTGAGTGGAGGGTAAAGGCCTGTCTGAAGTGGTCTGTTAACCTGAGTGGAGGGTAAAGGCCTGTCTGAAGTGGTCTGTTAACCTGAGTGGAGGGTAAAGGCCTGTCTGAAGGAGACACTTTGCTGGCCTGGTTGCATCCCAAATGGCACCCTATTCCCTATATACTGCACTACTTTAGGCCAGAGCCCTTTGGGCCATTTGACACAGGGGGGGGGGGGTGGTGTGTGGTGGGGGGGGTGTGTGTGTGTGTGTGTGTGTGTGTGTGTGTGTGTGCTGTCACTACCCTAGATGTGTGTGTGTGCTGTCACTACCCCAGGGTGTGTGTGTGTGTGTGTGTGTGTGTGTGTGTGTGTGTGTGTGTGTGTGTGTGTGTGTGTGTGTGTGTGTGTGTGTGTGTGTGTGTGTGTGTGTGCTGTCACTACTCCAGATGTGTGTGCTGTCACTACTCCAGATGTGTGTGCTGTCACTACCCCAGATGTGTGTGTGTGTGTGTGCTGTCACTACTCCAGATGTGTGTGCTGTCACTACTCCAGATGTGTGTGCTGTCACTACCCCAGATGTGTGTGTGTGTGTGTGCTGTCACTACCCCAGATGTGTGTGTGTGTGTGCTGTCACTACCACAGATGTGTGTGTGTGTGTGTGTGTGTGTGTCTCTCTGTGTGTGTGTGTGTGTGCTGTCACTACCCCAGTTCTGGCCCTGAGGCTCTGAGTCATCTTTCTGCTAGAGGTCACCCTGGGTTGTTCACTTTTAAGGCGAATTTCCTGCAATTCAACACATTTTGCCATGGCTTATGCTATCTGAGTGCCGTGTCTTGACATTTTGGGAATGTCAGATTCTCCCTGACTGTCTAGTTTTATTTTGGTGATTGTTAGTTCTCAAAGATGATCTTATTAAAATATATTGCCATATTATCTTTTCTACATATTTTATATCTGGTTATAGTCGTTTAAGTTTACACTGACAATGTTTTACCATCCCGAAAATTATATACATTTTATATCCGTATATGAAAGTAAAAAGACATGAGAATTTACCCCAATCCTGCTATCAAACTATTAAACCAGGCTGACAACAGAATCCCACATGTGATTAATGATTTTGTGAGTGTTCCAGGGTAACCCAGTGTTGTAATGATGTCGTGAGTGTTCCAGTGTAACCCAGTGTTGTAATGATTTTGTGAGTGTTCCAGGGTAACTCAGTGTTGTAATGATGTTGTGAGTGTTCCAGGGTAACCCAGTGTTGTAATGATGTCGTGAGTGTTCCAGTGTAACCCAATGTTTCCCTATATTAATTTATCATATACAGTGCATTCGGAAAGTATTCAGACCCCTTGACTTTTTCCACATTGTGTTACGTTACAGCCTTATTCTAAAATGGATTAAATAAAAAAAAGAATCTTCATCAATCTACACACAATACCCCATAATGACATCACAATACCCCATAATGACATCACAATACCCCATAATGACATCACAATACCCCTTAATGACATCACAATACCCCATAATGACATCACAATACCCCATAATGACATCACAATACCCCTTAATGACAAAGCAAGATGTTTCTTTGCAAATGTATTAAAATAAAAAAACAGAAATACCTTATAAGTATTCAGACCCTTTGCTATGGGACTCAAAATTGAGCTCAGGTGCATCCTGTTTCCATTGATCATCCTTGAGATGTTTCTACAACTTGATTGGAGTCCATCTGTGGTAAATTAAATTGATTAGACATAATGTGGAAAGGCACACACCTGTCTATACAAGGTCCCACAGTTGACAGTGCATGTCAGAGCAAAAAACAAACCGTGAGGTCGAAGAAATTGTCCATAGAGCTCCGAGACAGGATTGTGTCGAGGTACAGATCTGGGGAAGGGTACCAAAACATTTCTGCAGCCTTGACGGTCCCAAAAACACAGTAGCCTCCATCATTCTTAACTGGAAGAAGTTTGGAACCACCAAGACTCCTCCTAGAGCTGGCTGGCCGCCCGGCCAAACTGAGCAATCGAGGGATAAGGGCCTTGGTCAGGGAGGTGACAAAGAACCCGATGGTCACTCTGACAGAGCTCCAGAGTTCCTCTATGGAGATGGGAGAATAGTCAGGATGGAGGGAAAGATAAACGTAGCAAAGTACAGAGAGATCCTTGATGAAAACCTACTCCAGAGTGCTCAGGATCTCAGACGGAGGTGCCGCTGCTCAAAGAATATAGAGGAAACACTGGGTTACACTGGAACACTCACACCATCATTAATCACATGTTGTCAGCCTGGTTTGATAGTTTGATAGCAGGGTCGAGGGTCAATTTCCATTTAATTCCAGTCAATTCAGGAAGTACATTCAAATGTATATTCTCTTCAATGCTTTTCAATTGGAATTTGGTTTTATTTCTGAATTGACTGGAATTAAAATGGAATTGACCCCAACCCTGTTTGATAGTGACTGTATTGATGTTGGGGCCAGGGTTTTGGTTTCATTGAATATCTAAGAAGTCGTTATTCCTTCTACACAATAAAATATTACACAGACAGACATACACTGGTTTTTTGATTCATCCTCTTTTCACTGAATTTGTGATAAAGGTAGTTAGAATTGTGCTGTAGTATTTCTGTGATGGTCTGACACCTTGTCTAACTCTTCGGGGGACAGGAGACGTGATGCTATGCCTTCTCTCATTATGGCCAGTCTACACGACCTACCATATAGTTACCTAGTAGCTCCAATCCCCCTAGTCCTTCACGGTGTGTCGGCCTCCCCTCTCTCCCACCACCACTAGCCCATCCCCAGATCCCAGTTTACAGGGAGCAGACAGACATGTATCTCTAATGTATCTGTAGCGTTGCCTTACGGGCTGATCCTCTCCTTGTCTACCACTCTGTAAAAACAGCCAGTGATGTGTCACACTACAAAGTCAATGAGCTGTGTGAAATACTGGAGGCACTCTGTTAAAGCTGCTGCTGCCACGCGCAACACACACACACACACACACACACACAGCGCAGAAAGGCGATAGCTGTCACTACCACTGCTGGTTTGAATAATTAAAAGAGATAAATTATACATCATGTAGGTGTGGTGGCAGACTGGCAGGTGTAATGAATACCATTGTGTTTCATTGACACAGTGGGCTGTGTGTGTGGGGCAAAGAGTGACACCTCTTCTTCTCCCTCTCTCTCTCTCTCTCTTGCTCTCTCCCTCCCTCCCTCCCTCTCGGCTCAGGACCCTCTGTAGCTGCCAGGAGGCATCTTCACCATTTGTAGTTATGCTCTTGTTTAGCAGTTACAACACATCTATCCTAGTAGTGAGTTGCATTTACCCAACACCCCATATTTCCTCATTAGTGGTACCTACAAGTCACCTGTATCAGCCAATCACAGTCCGCCATTCCCCGTGCACCTCACTGAACCCTGCTCCTGTCGTGTTCAGAAGTCAGTGGACTTGTTGGACTGCTGGGTTTGTTTAGTGGACTTGTTGGACTGCTGGGTTTGTTTAGTGGACTTGTTGGACTGCTGGGTTTGTTTAGTGGACTTGTTGGACTGCTGGGTTTGTTTAGTGGACTTGTTGGACTGCTGGGTTTGTTTAGTGGACTTGTTGGACTGCTGGGTTTGTTTAGTGGACTTGTTGGACTGCTGGGTTTGTTTAGTGGACTTGTTGGACTGCTGGGTTTGTTTAGTGGACTTGTTAGACTGCTGGGTTTGTTTAGTGGACTTGTTGGGCTGCTGGGTTTGTTTAGTGGACTTGTTGGACTGCTGGGTTTGTTTAGTGGCCTTGTTGGACTGCTGGGTTTGTTTAGTAGACTTGTTGGACTGCTGGGTTTGTTTAGTGGACTTGTTGGACTGCTGGGTTTGTTCAGTGGACTTGTTGGACATGCTGGGTTTGTCTAGTAGACTTGTTGGACTGCTGGGTTTGTTTAGTGGACTTGTTGGACTGCTGGGTTTGTTTAGTGGACTTGTTGGACCGCTGGGTTTGTTTAGTGGACTTGTTGGACCGCTGGGTTTGTTTAGTAGACTTGTTGGACCGCTGGGTTTGTTTAGTGGACTTGTTGGGCCGCTGGGTTTGTTTAGTGGACTTGTTGGACTGCTGGGTTTGTTTAGTGGACTTGTTGGACTGCTGGGTTTGTTTAGTGGATTTGTTGGACTGCTGGGTTTGTTTAGTGGACTTGTTGGACTGCTGGGTTTGTTTAGTGGACTTGTTGGACTGCTGGGTTTGTTTAGTGGACTTGTTGGACTGCTGGGTTTGTTTAGTGGACTTGTTAGACTGCTGGGTTTGTTTAGTGGACTTGTTGGACTGCTGGGTTTGTTTAGTGGACTTGTTGGACTGCTGGGTTTGTTTAGTGGACTAGTTGGACTGCTGGGTTTGTTCAGTGGACTTGTTGGACTGCTGGGTTTGTTCAGTGGACTTGTTGGACTGCTGGGTTTGTTTAGTGGACTTGTTGGACTGCTGGGTTTGTTCAGTGGACTTGTTGGACTGCTGGGTTTGTTCAGTGGACTTGTTGGACTGCTGGGTTTGTTCAGTGGACTTGTTGGACTGCTGGGTTTGTTCAGTGGACTTGTTGGACTGCTGGGTTTGTTTAGTGGACTTGTTAGACTGCTGGGTTTGTTTAGTGGACTTGTTGGACTGCTGGGTTTGTTTAGTGGACTTGTTGGACTGCTGGGTTTGTTTAGTGGACTAGTTGGACTGCTGGGTTTGTTTAGTGGACTTGTTGGACTGCTGGGTTTGTTTAGTGGACTAGTTGGACTGCTGGGTTTGTTTAGTGGACTTGTTGGACTGCTGGGTTTGTTTAGTGGACTTGTTGGACTGCTGGGTTTGTTCAGTGGACTTGTTGGACTGCTGGGTTTGTTCAGTGGACTTGTTGGACTGCTGGGTTTGTTTAGTGGACTTGTTGGACTGCTGGGTTTGTTTAGTGGACTTGTTGGACCGCTGGGTTTGTTTAGTGGACTTGTTGGACTGCTGGGTTTGTTTAGTGGACTTGTTGGACTGCTGGGTTTGTTTAGTGGACTTGTTAGACTGCTGGGTTTGTTTAGTGGACTTGTTGGACTGCTGGGTTTGTTCAGTGGACTTGTTAGACTGCTGGGTTTGTTTAGTTGACTTGTTGGACTGCTGGGTTTGTTTAGTGGACTTGTTAGACTGCTGGGTTTGTTTAGTGGACTTGTTAGACTGCTGGGTTTGTTTAGTGGACTTGTTAGACTGCTGGGTTTGTTTAGTTGACTTGTTGGACTGCTGGGTTTGTTTAGTGGACTTGTTGGACTGCTGGGTTTGTTTAGTGGACTTGTTAGACTGCTGGGTTTGTTTAGTGGACTTGAGGCCTTTCCTTTGTTTTGGAGTCTTTAGTTTGGTATTTTCCTTTTTGTACACATTAACATTTCATCATCATCTGAACTAATAATAGTCTGCTTAGATTGGCTGACCCAGAGGTCTAGACGGAGTTGGCACTGGATTGCTGTGTCCTGGGAACATGTGCGTCATACACGGTCCTCAAATGCTGATTTCTCACATAAATGCACACATTGATTCAGGTTATAGACCATGTAACTAGGTCTAAGACCCACTAGACAAAGCCAGTGCAACAATACCAGAAGGCTAGTTCTGGGTTTCGTAACACTACCGTGTGTGTAGCCTTATGTAGCTTATGGTACATTTAGCCTTTCCTCGTGGTGCAGTCACTATTCCACATTGGTCATGCACTATTCCACGTTGATCAGTCACTATTCCACGTTGGTCAGTCACTATTCCACGTTGGTCAATCACTATTCCAACTTTGGTCAGTCACTATTCCATGTTGGTTAGTCACTATTCCACGTTGGTCGGTCGCTATTCCACACTGGTCAGTCACTATTCCATGTTGGTCAGTCAGTATTCCATGTTGATCAGTCACTATTCCTCATGGCGCAGTCACTATTCCATGTTGGTCAGTCACTATTCCACATTGGTCAGTCACTATTCCTCATGACGCAGTCAGTATTCCATGTTGGTCAGTCACTATTCCACATTGGTCAGTCACTATTCCTCATGGCGCAGTCACTATTCCATGTTGGTCAGTCACTATTCCACATTGGTCAGTCACTATTCCACATTGGTCAGTCACTATTCCACATTGGTCAGTCACTATTCCACATTGGTCAGTCACTATTCCACGTTGGTCAGTCACTATTCTACGTTGGTCGTGGTCTCGTGCACATATGCAGACCTCAGTTACATCACGGTCACGTTTCGGTTCTAATGCGTACCAGTATTGGCTCTTTGTCCTGGAAGTGATTTCTACGTCTTTTCTATGTAATCTGGTCTACTGTATAGAAACATGTATATCTCCACAGTCTAGTCTATGGGCCTGTATGTTTTCTATGTAATCTGGTCTACTGTATAGAAACATGTATATCTCCACAGTCTAGTCTATGGGCCTGTATGTTTTCTATGTAATCTGGTCTACTATATAGAAACATGTATATCTCCCCAGTCTAGTCTATGGGCCTGTATGTTTTCTATGTAATCTGGTCTACTGTATAGAAACATGTATATCTCCCCAGTCTAGTCTATGGGCCTGTATGTTTTCTATGTAATCTGGTCTACTGTATAGAAACATGTATATCTCCCCAGTCTAGTCTATGGGCCTGTATGTTTTCTATGTAATCTGGTCTACTATATAGAAACATGTATATCTCCCCAGTCTAGTCTATGGGCCTGTATGTTTTCTATGTCATCTGGTCTACTGTATAGAAACATGTATATCTCCACAGTCTAGTCTATGGGCCTGTATGTTTTCTATGTAATCTGGTCTACTGTATAGAAACATGTATATCTCCCCAGTCTAGTCTATGGGCCTGTATGTTTTCTATGTAATCTCATGGTAATAATTTCTGTTCCTTCCTGTTGAACTACGTATGTTAAACTGTCGCCCACTGGCAGCTGTCAACACAGAGGAGTGGTGAACCTACACTACCGTTCAAAACTCTAAACTTTTTGAACGGTAGTTTATATATGTGGAATAAACTGGTTGTTAAGACAACCCGGACTTGTTCTGGCCGGACAGACGTGGTGGCTGAACCATTATCTAGTGGCAACCTACAGCCCTCTGCTAGTGTCGTTCTACATGCTCTTCCCCGCCCGATCAGCCGCTGCCATGTTGTGTTGTTGTCTGAGGTCTCTCTTTATGTAGTGTTGTCTCTCTTGTCGTGATGTGTGTTTTGTCCTATATTTTTTATTTTATTTTCAATCCCAGCGTCGCGTCCCCGCAGGAGGCCTTTTGGTAGGCCGTCATTGTAAATAAGAATTTGTTCTTAACTGACTTGCCTAGTTAAATAAATAAAATAAAATAAATATGATTTTTTAGTGTGTGGGTGTGTGTGTGTACTTGTGTACTTTAGCTCTGACTGGCAGTTCATTTACTGTCATAAACTTGTACCCAGTGACTTCCCAGAAACATACTAATGTGCCAACCGAGAAGAGCCAATGAGGTCATTCATACCCAGATGTAAAATGTTACCGTTTTATTTCTCTACTACAAGCTGTTACAGGTTTGAGTATTCTGCCCCCAGTGGACAAAAGGCATCCTGCATGCCAGCTGTTACAGGTTTGAGTATTCTGCCCCCAGTGGACAAAAGGCATCCTGCATGCCAGCTGTTACAGGTTTGAATATTCTGCCCCCAGTGGACAAAAGGCATCCTGCATGCCAGCTGTTACAGGTTTGAATATTCTGCCCCCAGTGGACAAAAGGCATCCTACATGCCAGCTGTTACAGGTTTGAGTATTCTGCCCCCAGTGGACAAAAGGCATCCTGCATGCCAGCTGTTACAGGTTTGAGTATTCTGCCCCCAGTGGACAAAAGGCATCCTGCATGCCAGCTGTTATAGGTTTGAGTATTCTGCCCCCAGTGGACAAAAGGCATCCTGCATGCCAGCTGTTACAGGTTTGAGTATTCTGCCCCCAGTGGACAAAAGGCATCCTGCATGCCAGTGTGACATCCTGTACGGAAGCATTTTTACATTCACAAGTTTCTTTCTGAAGACTTTGAGGCTGGAGATGTAACTGTAGGCCTAATTTTAATTCCCCCGTAGTTTCTAGTGAATTTAATTGAATTTATTTTTGCTACTTTATGATGCCATTACAAGCATCTCCTATGTTTCTCCTGTGTGACGTCCGTACACAAACTGTTCTACCCACGTAGTATCCAATAACGGAGCTGAGGGGGAGAGTAGAAAGAAAACGTGTTAGGCATTTTGAAATTGCTTCAACGTTTCATGAGGAGGCAGTTTTTCCCCCCTCAGAGAATAAAGACAGAGACAAGGAACATGAGTAGGGCAACAGAGACAGGGACAGAGACAGAGACAGGGATAGACACAGTGAAAGGGACAGAGACAGAGACATTGACAGAGACAGAGACATGGACAGAGAGAGAGATGGACAGAGACAGAGACAGGGACAGAGACAGGGATAGAGACATGGACAGAGAGACAGAGACAGGGACAGAGACAGGGACAGAGACAGAGAGATGGACAGAGACAGAGACAGGGATAGAGACATGGACAGGGACAGAGACAGGGACAGAGACAGAAACAGAGACTTGAACAGAGACAGAGACAGGGACATGGACAGAGAACGTGAGTAGGGCAACAGAGACAGAACAGAGCTTGAGTAAATATCTCCCCATCGTGGCGGTGGGAGGTTTGGCCCCCCAACTTCATGTCTCCTCACAAGCAGTTTTTGGTGGATTTGAGAACTGTAGCCTACATCTTTTTTCTATAAAATACTATACAATTAGTGAAGGGTGACACTTTACATTTCAGATTCCCCGTTGAACATACTTTTCATGGGAAACCGGCCCTTAGTGTACTTTCAATATCCTGTCAGTAGTCATCTCTGGTAGATGTTTGTCAAACAACGAGGGTTATAATTCAGCCAGTAGGTTAATGTGTTCAGTCATCAGTCAAACAAGGAGGGTAATAAATCAGTCAGTAGGTTCATCAATCAAATTTCAATCAAATTCTTTTATAAAACCATTTTTACATCAGCCAATGTCACAACGTGATCGGCTGATGTCACAAAGTGCTGTACAGAAACTCAGCCTAAAACCCCAAACAGCAAGCAATGCAGATGTAGAAGCACGGTGGCTAGGAAATACTCCCTAGAAAGGCCAGAACCTAGGAAGAAACCTAGAGAAGAACCAGGCTATGAGGGGTGGCCAGTCCTCTTCTGGCTGTGCCTGGTGGAGATTATAACAGAACGTGGCCAAGATGTTCATAGATGACCAGCAGGGTCAGATAATAATAATCACAGTGGTTGTAGAGGGTGCAACAGGTCAGCACCTCAGGAGTAAATGTCAGTTGGCATTTCATAGCCAATCATTCAGAGTTAGAGACAGAAGGTGCGGTAGAGAGAGAGTCCAAAACAGCAGGTCCGGGACAAGGTAGCACGTCCAGTGAACAGGTCAGGGTTTCATAGCCGCAGGCAGAACAGTTGAAACTGGAGCAGCAGGACGACCAGGTGGACTGGGGACAGCAAGGAGTCATCAGGCCAGGTTGTCCTGAGGCATGGTCCTAGGGCTCAGGTCCTCCAGGAGGGGAGGGAGAGAGAGAGAGAATTAGAGGGAGCATACTTAAATTCACACAGGACACCGGATAAGACAGGAGAAATACTCCAGATAAAACAGACTGACCCTTGCCCCCCGACACTATCTATTGCAGCATAAATACTGGAGGCTGAGACAGGAGGGGTTGGGAGACACTGTGACCCTATCTGACGACATCCCCGGACAGGGCCAACCAGGCAGGATATAACCCCACCCACTTTGCCAAAGCACAGCCCCCACACCACTAGAGGGATATCTTCAACTACCAACTTACTATCCTGAGATAAGGCCGAGTATAGCCCACGAAGATCTCCCCCACAGCACAAACCCGAGGGGGGCGCCAACCCGGACAGGAAGATCACGCCAGTGATTCAACCCACTCAAGTGACGCACCCCTCCTAGGGACGGCATGGAAGAGCACCAGTAAGCCAGTGACTCAGCCCCTGTAATAGGGTTAGAGGCAGATAATCCCAGTGGAGAGAGGGGAACCGGTCAGGCAGAGACAGCAAGGGCGGTTCGTCGCTCCTGTGCCTTTCCGTTCACCTTCACACTCCTGGGCCAGACTACACTCAATCATAGGACCTACTGAAGAGATGAGTCTTCAATAAAGACTTAAAGGTCGAGACCGAGTCTGCGTCTCTCACATGGGTAGGCAGACCATTCCATAAATATTGAGCTCTATAGGAGAAAGCCCTGCCTCCAGCTGTTTGCTTAGAAATTCTAGGGACAATAAGGAGGCCTGCGTCTTGCGACCGTAGCGCACGTGTAGGTATGTATGGCAGGACGAAATCGAAAAGAAGCCCATCTAATGCTTTGTAGTTTAGCAGTAAAACCTTGAAATCAGCCCTAGCCTTAACAGGAAGCCAGTGTAGGGAGGCTAGCACTGGAGTAATATGATCAAATGTTTTGGTTCTAGTCAAGATTCTAGGGTTATAATTCAGCCAGTAGGTTAATGTGTTCAGTCATCAGTCAAACAACGAGGGTTATAATTCAGCCAGTAGGTTAATGTGTTCAGTCATCAGTCAAACAACGAGGGTTATAATTCAGCCAGTAGGTTAATGTGTTCAGTCATCAGTCTATGGTGTTCCTGTATGTGCAGCTACAGCAGGATGTGGTTAACACCCAGGTCGGCTTCACTCCACACCCCAGTCGGTTACACACAAGCTCCCTAGGTGTCTCGCCTGCTTCCTACTGCCTGTGAAACCAGGAAGTTGTGTTGGTGCTAGGACGACGAGGACCGGGAATGCTGATCTTGTTCTCTCTCCGCCCGCTGTGGATGAGGCTCACGTGTGTGTGTGTGTGTGTGTGTGTGTGTGTGTGTGTGTGTGTGTGTGTGTGTGTGTGTGTGTGTGTGTGTGTGTGTGTGTGTGTGCCAACAGACTGTAGCTCCATAGGCGCTGCCTGTCTGCGCTGAGATCCATCCTATTAGATGATTTTCCAGACTTTGGGTGGCTGCTGTCTGTTGTCTGCTGTCGGCTGTGTGTGTGTGTGTGTGATAGAAAGAGATTGTGTGAAGTGCAAAGCAGGGTACCGCAAGTCGCTCTGGGTGTCGTTGCCAATGCATGTTTTCTTGGCTGTCGACCAGTACATTCTGTTAGACCAGTGCTGTTGGAAGGAGAGCGTTTACATTGAGATCAGATAATATGGCGTTCTGATAATCGCTCTGGGTTATCTGGAGGTAAATAGACCGCTTTCTTTAGAGAGAAAAAACCCAACTCATCATCAAAATGACTCCGTATCTCCCAAAGTTGAAATAGCAGAGTGAGTGAAATCTCTAGCAGACTCTGTCCGCTCATGTGGCTTATCAACAAAGACACCTGCACAGCTGGGAGAGGAACAGGTGAAAGTGTCAACAGGGTTCTTTAGAAGATGTTTCTTCTCCATGGACTTTAGAGTGAATCAAGGGGTACATCCCACATGGCACCCTATTCCCTAATGCAAGCTACCCAACTTGTCCCAGTGAGGTCAGACCACTTTTGGAGAGGAAAAAAAAAAAGAATGAGGGAATGTTGAGCTGTTCTGGGAACAGAACTGTGCCGTCCAGGAGGAATGAGGGAATGTTGAGCTGTTCTGGGAACAGAACTGTGCCGTCCAGGAGGAATGAGGGAATGTTGAGCTGTTCTGGGAACAGAACTGTGCCGTCCAGGAGGAATGAGGGAATGTTGAGCTGTTCTGGGAACAGAACTGTGCCGTCCAGGAGGAATGAGGGAATGTTGAGCTGTTCTGGGAACAGAACTGTGCCGTCCAGGAGGAATGAGGGAATGTTGAGCTGTTCTGGGAACAGAACTGTGCCGTCCAGGAGGAATGAGGGAATGTTGAGCTGTTCTGGGAACAGAACTGTGCCGTCCAGGAGGAATGAGGAATGTTTGCTTAGTGCTTTTTCTTAAACTTGCCTTGACTCACTGCTTTTTTCCAGCTGAAGGTTTAGGGACGGTATCGCTAACAGAGAGGGAGAGGGAGAGGGAGAGAAAGAGGAGAGGGAGAGAGAGAGGAGAGGGAGAGAGAGTCAAAGAGAGTCAGAGAGAGAGTGTGTGTGAGAGAGAGAGAGAGAGAGTGTGTGTGTGCGTGTGTGCGTGTGTGCGTGCGTGCGTGCGTGCGTGCGTGCGTGCGTGTGTGAGAGAGAGAGAGAGAGAGAGAGAGCGTGCGAGAGAGAAAGCGAGACGGATCCTGGCAGTAAACCCAAAAATATACTAAAATAATGTTTTTCCAGGGAAGATCCAGATCTCAGGGAATTAGACCAAAGTTCTCAGTTTGGTACACAATATATAGAGTACTGCACACACTACAATTACTGAGGTTTAAAAATAAGCTCAGCTGGACACCTTAATGAGGCAGTGAGAGAGAAAGCACGCAGGGCATTCTACGCCATAGAGAAACAAATTGCAATGCCTTTTAAAATTTAGCAAAAAAAAAATGTAATGTGTCATTGAACCAATTGCACTTTATGGCAGCGAGGTGTGGGGTCCACTTGCAAAACAAGATTTCATCCAATGGGACAAACACCCCATTGAAACCCTACATGCAGAGTTCTGTAAGATTCTCCTACGTGTCCAGAGGAAAACTACAAACAATGCATGCAGGGCAGAATTAGGCCAATATCCACTAATAATAAAAAAATAAAAAATAGCAATTCAGTTTTGGATGTGTCGAAAATACAGTGACCCCTCTCATATCATTACCAAGCCCTGCAATGCCAAGAGCTGAGCAAAGAAAAGAGTCCCCTCATCCAGCTGGTCCTGGGACTGAGTTCACAAACCTGTTCTACTAACACACTGAAGCCTCAGGACCCTCATCCAGCTGGTCCTGGGGCTGAGTTCACTAACCTGTTCTACTAACACACTGAAGCCTCAGGACCCTCATCCAGCTGGTCCTGGGGCTGAGTTCACAAACCTGTTCTACTAACACACTGAAGCCTCAGGACCAGAACATCCAATCAATACGAATAAACCAAATTACAACACAGTCAAAACAAAACTACATTACTTATTGGGAAACACAAGCACAAAGCAAATGCAGTGCTATCTGGCCCTAAATCGACTGTACACCGTGGCTAACTACTTGACCATGGTTACTGATCAAAACCTTAGAAAAACCTTGACAAAGTACAGGCTCAGTGAGCACAGCCTTGCCATTGAGAAGGGTAGACACAGGAAAACCTGGCTCCCTGTAGAGGAAAGGCTGTGCAACCACTGCACCACAGCAGAACCTGAGACGGAGCTGCATTTCCTGACAAAATGTAAAAAATATAAAACAATTAGAGTGTAATTTCCCCAAATTTGAAACCCTTATTCAAGGTTTCAAAGACCTCTCTGATGAGGATAGGCTACCCGTCCTGTTGGGGAAGGACGCAGAGAGCTGTGGGTTGGCAGCGCACTACTGTCTGACAGACCAATCAACCTGCACATGTCCTTTATGCTTATTGTTATTCTTCAATGTAGGATTATTTTGACTGTTGTTTATTGTTGTTACTGTTGTCCCGTTGACAATATTGATTATTATTATGTTAAAATTGTAAATCTCCAAATTAAGCTTTGGCAATATGTACATTGTTACGTCATGCCGATAAAGCAATTTGAATTTAATTTGAGAGAGAGAGAGGGGGAAGGAGGGGGAGAGGGGGAGGGAGGGAGAGAGGGAGAAGGGGATGGAAGGGGAGAGGGGGAGGGAGGGAGAGAGAGAGAGAGTGTGGGGGAGGGGGAGGGAGGGGGAGAGGGGGATGGAGGGGGAGGGGAGAGAGAGAGAGGGGGAGGGGGAGAGGGGGAGAGGGAGAGAGAGAGGGGGATGGAGGGGGAGAGAGGGATGGAGGGGGAGGGGAGAGAGAGAGAGGGGGAGGGAGAGAGGGGGAGAGGGAGAGAGAGGGAGAGGGAGAGAGAGAGGGGAGAGGGAGAGGGAGAGGGAGAGAGAGAGGGGGAGGGAGGGGGAGAGGGGGATGGAGGGGGAGGGGAGAGAGAGAGAGGGGGAGGGAGAGAGGGGGAGAGGGAGAGAGAGAAGAGGAGCATTCTTCTCAGTGAGATTAATCAGGGTGACAGAGTGTTTCTTGTCTTAAAAAATATACTTTGAAACAAAAATAAATAAAATAAAATAATGTTTATTAATTATGTTTATTATTATTTATTAAATATGAATTGGTCATTTGACTGCAGGAAAAATGTAAAACATACCTAAGCTAACCTTGCAGACCCAGAGCATGCTCTTTATATCACAACATGACACGACCTAGCAGAGATCTTTTCATCACAGGAATGTACTGCAGCCTTTACACAGATGTGCCTTGTGAACTGCATGGTTAGAAGCTGATGTAGGGCTGGGTGATATATCACCTTCTATAGTACAGCATTATGGATACACATACCAGTATAGATTTATCACCTTCTATAGTACAGCATTATGGATCCACATACCAGTATAGATATATCACCTTCTATAGTACAGCATTATGGATCCACATACCAGTATAGATATATCACCTTCTATAGTACAGCATTATGGATACACATACCAGTATAGATTTATCACCTTCTATAGTACAGCATTATGGATCCACATACCAGTATAGATTTATCACCTTCTATAGTACAGCATTATGGATCCACATACCAGTATAGAATTATCACCTTCTATAGTACAGCATTATGGATCCACATACCAGTATAGATATATCATCTTCTAAAGTACAGCTTTATGGATCCACATACCAGTATAGATATATCATCTTCTAAAGTACAGCTTTATGGATACACATACCAGTTGTCGTGTCTTTGGCTATGCTGGATTAAATTATTTATTTCCTAAATACCTAACTAATCACACAGAATTACATATACACAGAATGTAAATTATGTCATACAGAAAACGTCCCTGGTGGACGGAACCTGTATGATGGCTTGTTACACAAAGAGAGGGGGTTGGGCTTGAATGAAAGAGCGGGAAGACTGAGGAACAAAGGGAGGAGCTATGTCTCTATCGGGCCGTAGGCAGCTACTCTATCGTAAATACAGAATCTTATGCATTCTAAATTACCGCCCATTTGGAAAAGGAAAATGCAATAAATATTTACTCTGAGCTGCGCTTCGGTAGGTTGGTCGTAGATGCTGGCCGGGTTGGCCAACAGAGATCTTCCTGTCCTCGGAAGAATGGCTCTGGTGGTAAATTGGGTACGTTGTAGTATCTTCGTTGTGTGTTCGACTGGATACGTCGTCCGTCCTTTCCTAGCCCACGTTTACAGCGGCCGCTGCTAACTCAACGGCTAGGAGGTATCACTTCTGTAGTGAATAAGAGTTCAAAGTTCATACCATTCACAACCAAAGCTCACGCTGAGGTTGGCTTAGTTCTGTACTTGACATGTTAGTCCTTTTTAACGTAGAGGCTGCAGACCTCACGTACCCGGAACACAAGGTTACATTTTCGTCAAGGGCTTATATAGTGGAGAGGGAGAAGGGTGTGTTTCATAGTGTATAACCCATGTCTCTTCACACGGGCGGGCCACTGATTGAGCAGGGCTCTTTCCTTATGAAAACCCAATTCTCTCATTTGGAAGCTAAAATTACATTTAATCTTCTAACAAACAATTTCAATATTAAACATTTAAATTGCACAACAATTCCATGTGAATCTGATAACTAGAGTGTGTATACTTTCTCAGGTACAGTTTATGTCGTCCTGTCATCAGTCATAATGTCTCAGATGACAACCGAACTGACATCCATATTCATTAAGTACCAACGCATATTTCCAACTGGTTCTATTACCGAAATATGGTTCCTTTCCCCCCACTTGTTTGATGTTCCCAGGCTCTCTATGTTTAACAAAGGCTATTCGAGAGTCCTTCAGTAGAGTCAGAGAGAGAGGGGAAGGGAGAAAGGTATTTATGGAGGGTCATAAACCTTACCCACAGGCCAACATCATGACACAGTATAGATTTATCATCTCCTAAAGTACAGCATTATAGATCCACATACCAGTATAGATATATCACCTTCTATAGTACAGCATTATGTATACACATACCAGTATAGATATATCACCTTCTATAGTACAGCATTATGGATCCACATACCAGTATAGATATATCACCTTCTATAGTACAGCATTATGGATCCACATACCAGTATAGATATATCACCTTCTATAGTACAGCATTATGGATACACATACCAGTATAGATATATCACCTTCTATAGTACAGCATTATGGATCCACATACCAGTATAGATATATCACCTTCTATAGTACAGCTTTATAGATCCACATACCAGTATAGATATATCACCTTCTATAGTACAGCTTTATAGATCCACATACCAGTATAGATATATCACCTTCTATAGTACAGCATTATGGATACACATACCAGTATAGATATATCACCTTCTATAGTACAGCATTATGGATACACATACCAGTATAGATATATCACCTTCTATAGTACAGCATTATGGATCCACATACCAGTATAGATATATCACCTTCTATAGTACAGCTTTATAGATCCACATACCAGTATAGATATATCACCTTCTATAGTACAGCATTATGGATCCACATACCAGTATAGATATATCACCTTCTATAGTACAGCATTATGGATCCACATACCAGTATAGATATATCACCTTCTATAGTACAGCATTATGGATCCACATACCAGTATAGATATATCACCTTCTATAGTACAGCATTATGGATCCACATACCAGTATAGATATATCACCTTCTATAGTACAGCATTATGGATCCACATACCAGTATAGATTTATCACCTTCTAAAGTACAGTTTTATAGATCCACATACCAGTATAGATTTATCACCTTCTATAGTACAGCATTATGGATACACATACCAGTATAGATTTTTTACAATATCATCTATAAAGGCTGTGGCGCAGCGGTCTAAGGCACTGCATCTCAGTGCAAGAGGTGTCACTACAGTCCCTGGTTCGAATCCAGGCTGAATCACATCCGGCTGTGATTGGGAGTCCCATAGGGTGGTGAACAATTGGCCCAGCATCATCCAGGTTTGGCCTGGGATAGGCCATCATTGTAAATAAGAATTTGTTCTTAATTAACTGACTTGCCTAGTTAAATAAAGGTAAAATAGATAAATAAAATATATATAAAGGTATATTGATAAAGTGAAACATGTTTAACAGTTCTAACAATTAGACTACACTGTCAGTTTTCTCCTAGTTTGATTGAGCGTAAAACAATGAGAATAGAGAAAGCCCACCATCCATCAAAAAGAAGACACGTATTATAATCTGATATTTTGGCCATATCGCCCAGCCCTAAATTGATGTGATTTGGGTATTCAGGTATAGGGCAATTCCTTATAAGTAGGCATAGCTACAATATTACAATGTTAATAAACCAAGTCATAATTTCGGGCCATGTATGTATTTCCATGTGGTAAAGGCGACATGGGCATGCTGCCTTGTATGAAGCCTAGACTGGACATAGATAATGATCTGTAGCCTGGGTCTAAATGAGAAGAGATCTGGACTAGTGATGAAGATCCTGATGGTAACTAAGGTGTTGCTGTGGTACAGTACTGACACGGAAATATGGAAGAGTGTCCACACTATACACAGCCTGACTCAGAGAAGAAGCTACGCTCTAAAACCATCACACAGCCTGACTCAGAGAAGAAGCTACGCTCTAAAACCATCACACAGCCTGACTCAGAGAAGAAGCTACGCTCGAAAACCGTCACACAGCCTGACTCAGAGAAGCTACGCTCTAAACCCGTCACACAGCCTGTCTCAGAGGAGGAGCTACGCTCTAAAACCGTCACACAGCCTGACTCAGAGAAGAAGCTACGTTCAGAAACCGTCACACAGCCTGATTCAGAGAAGAAGCTACGCTTTTAAACCATCACACAGCCTGACTCAGAGAAGAAGCTACGTTCAGAAACCGTCACACAGCCTGACTCAGAGGAGAAGCTACGTTCAGAAACCGTCACACAGCCTGATTCAGAGAAGAAGCTACGCTTTTAAACCATCACACAGCCTGACTCAGAGAAGAAGCTACGTTCAGAAACCGTCACACAGCCTGACTCAGAGAAGATGCTACGTTCAGAAACCGTCACACAGCCTGACTCAGAGAAGAAGCTACGCTCTAAAACCGTCACACAGCCTGACTCAGAGAAGCTACACTCTAAAAACGTCACACAGCCTGACTCAGAGAAGAAGCTACGTTCAGAAACCGTCACACAGCCTGACTCAGAGAAGAAGCTACGCTCTAAAACCGTCACACAGCCTGATTCAGAGAAGCTACGCTCTAAAACCATCACACAGCCTGACTCAGAGAAGCTACGCTCTAAAACCGTCACACAGCCTGACTCAGAGAAGAAGCTACGCTCTAAAACCGTCACACAGCCTGACTCAGAGAAGAAGCTACATTCAGAAACCATCACACAGCCTGACTCAGAGGAGCTACGGTCTAAAACTGTCACACAGCCTGACTCAGAGAAGCTACGCTCTAAAACCGTCACACAGCCTGACTCAGAGAAGAAGCTACGTTCAGAAACCATCACACAGCCTGACTCAGAGGAGACGCTACGTTCAGAAACTGTCACACAGCCTGACTCAGAGAAGAAGCTATGTTCAGAAACCGTCACACAGCCTGACTCAGAGAAGAAGCTACGTTCAGAAACCGTCACACAGCCTGACTCAGAGAAGAAGCTACGTTCAGAAACCTCACACAGCCTGACTCAGAGGAGAAGCTACGTTCAGAAACTGTCACACAGCCTAGCTCAGAGAAGAAGCTATGTTCAGAAACCGTCACACAGCCTGGCTCAGAGGAGAAGCTACGTTCAGAAGCCGTCACACAGCCTGGCTCAGAGGAGAAGCTACGTTCACAAACCGTCACAGAGCCTGACTCAGAGAAGCTACGCTCTAAAACCGTCACACAGCCTGTCTCAGAGGAGGAGCTACGCTCTAAAACCGTCACACAGCCTGACTCAGAGAAGAAGCTACGTTCAGAAACCGTCACACAGCCTGACTCAGAGAAGAAGCTACGTTCAGAAACCATCACACAGCCTGACTCAGAGAAGAAGCTACGCTCACAGACCATCACACAGCCTGACTCAGAGAAGAAGCTACATTCAGAAACCGTCACACAGCCTGACTCAGAGAAGAAGCTACGTTCAGAAACCGTCACACAGCCTGACTCAGAGAAGAAGCTACGCTCTAAAACCGTCACACAGCCTGACTCAGAGAAGAAGCTACGTTCAGAAACCGTCACACAGCCTGATTCAGAGAAGCTACGCTCTAAAACCGTCACACAGCCTGACTCAGAGAAGAAGCTACGTTCAGAAACCATCACACAGCCTGACTCAGAGAAGAAGCTACGTTCAGAAACCATCACACAGCCTGACTCAGAGAAGAAGCTATGTTCAGAAACCGTCACACAGCCTGGCTCAGAGGAGAAGCTACGTTCAGAAACCGTCACACAGCCTGACTCAGAGAAGAAGCTACGTTCAGAAACCGTCACACAGCCTGACTCAGAGAAGAAGCTACGCTCTAAAACCGTCACACAGCCTGATTCAGAGAAGCTACGCTCTAAAACCATCACACAGCCTGACTCAGAGAAGCTACGCTCTAAAACCGTCACACAGCCTGATTCAGAGAAGCTATGCTCTAAAACCGTCACACAGCCTGACTCAGAGAAGAAGCTACGTTCAGAAACCGTCACACAGCCTGACTCGGAGCTACGCTCTAAAACCGTCACACAGCCTGACTTAGAGAAGAAGCTACGTTCAGAAACCATCACACAGCCTGACTCAGAGAAGAAGCTACGCTCTAAAATCATCACACAGCCTGACTCAGAGAAGAAGCTACGTTCAGAAACCGTCACACAGCCTGACTCAGAGAAGAAGCTACGCTCTAAAACCTTCACACAGCCTGACTCAGAGAAGAAATTACGTTCAGAAACCGTCACACAGCCTGACTCAGAGGAGCTACGGTCTAAAACCGTCACACAGCCTGACTCAGAGAAGAAGCTACGCTCTAAAACGTCACACAGCCTGACTCAGAGAAGCTACGCTCTAAAACGTCACACAGCCTGACTCAGAGAAGAAGCTACGTTCAGAAACCATCACACAGCCTGATTCAGAGAAGAAGCTATGTTCAGAAACCATCACACAGCCTGACTCAGAGAAGAAGCTACGCTCTAAAACCGTCACACAGCCTGAAGCAGAGAAGAAGCTACGTTCAGAAACCGTCACACAGCCTGACTCAGAGAAGAAGCTACGTTCAGAAACCGTCAAACAGCCTGGCTCAGAGAAGAAGCTACGTTCAGAAACCGTCACACAGCCTGACTCAGAGAAGAAGCTACGCTCTAAAACCGTCACACAGCCTGATTCAGAGAAGCTACGCTCTAAAACCATCACACAGCCTGACTCAGAGAAGCTACGCTCTAAAACCGTCACACAGCCTGACTCAGAGAAGAAGCTACGTTCACAAACCGTCACACAGCCTGATTCAGAGAAGCTACACTCTAAAACCGTCACACAGCCTGACTCAGAGAAGAAGCTACGTTCAGAAACCGTCACACAGCCTGACTCAGAGGAGCTACGGTCCACAACCGTCACACAGCCTGACTTAGAGAAGAAGCTACGTTCAGAAACCATCACACAGCCTGACT
This sequence comes from Salmo salar, assembly GCF_965601325.2. Classification (NCBI taxonomy): domain Eukaryota; kingdom Metazoa; phylum Chordata; class Actinopteri; order Salmoniformes; family Salmonidae; genus Salmo; species Salmo salar. Next base: position 92,769,289 of record NC_138295.1, read on the forward strand.
CAGAGAAGAAGCTACGTTCAGAAACCATCACACAGCCTGACTCAGAGAAGAAGCTATGTTCAGAAACCATCACACAGCCTGACTCAGAGAAGAAGCTACGCTCTAAAACCATCACACAGCCTGACTCAGAGAAGAAGCTACGTTCAGAAACCGTCACACAGCCTGACTCAGAGAAGAAGCTACGCACTAAAACCGTCACACAGCCTGACTCAGAGAAGAAGCTACGTTCAGAAACCGTCACACAGCCTGATTCAGAGAAGCTACGCTCTAAAACCGTCACACAGCCTGACTCAGAGAAGAAGCTACGTTCAGAAACCGTCACACAGCCTGACTCAGAGAAGAAGCTACGCTCTAAAACCGTCACACAGCCTGACTCAGAGAAGCTACGCTCTAAAACCGTCACACAGCCTGACTCAGAGAAGAAGCTACGTTCAGAAACCGTCACACAGCCTGACTCAGAGAAGAAGCTACGCTCTAAAACTGTCACACAGCCTGATTCAGAGAAGCTACGCTCTAAAACCATCACACAGCCTGACTCAGAGAAGCTACGCTCTAAAACCGTCACACAGCCTGACTCAGAGAAGAAGCTACGTTCCCAAACAGTCACACAGCCTGATTCAGAGAAGCTACGATCTAAAACCGTCACACAGCCTGATTCAGAGAAGCTATGCTCTAAAACCGTCACACAGCCTGACTCAGAGAAGAAGCTACGTTCAGAAACCGTCACACAGCCTGACTCAGAGGAGCTACGGTCTAAAACCGTCACACAGCCTGACTCAGAGAAGAAGCTACGTTCAGAAACCATCACACAGCCTGACTCAGAGAAGAAGCTACGTTCAGAAACCATCACACAGCCTGACTCAGAGAAGAAGCTATGTTCAGAAACCGTCACACAGCCTGGCTCAGAGGAGAAGCTACGTTCAGAAACCGTCACACAGCCTGGCTCAGAGGAGAAGCTACGTTCACAAACCGTCACACAGCCTGACTCAGAGAAGAAGCTACGTTCAGAAACCGTCACACAGCCTGACTCAGAGAAGAAGCTACGCTCTAAAACGTCACACAGCCTGACTCAGAGAAGCTACGCTCTAAAACGTCACACAGCCTGACTCAGAGAAGAAGCTACGTTCAGAAACCATCACACAGCCTGATTCAGAGAAGAAGCTATGTTCAGAAACCATCACACAGCCTGACTCAGAGAAGAAGCTACGCTCTAAAACCGTCACACAGCCTGAAGCAGAGAAGAAGCTACGTTCAGAAACCGTCACACAGCCTGACTCAGAGGAGCTACGGTCTAAAACCGTCACACAGCCTGACTCAGAGAAGAAGCTACGTTCAGAAACCGTCAAACAGCCTGGCTCAGAGAAGAAGCTACGTTCAGAAACCGTCACACAGCCTGACTCAGAGAAGAAGCTACGCTCTAAAACCGTCACACAGCCTGACTCAGAGAAGCTACGCTCTAAAACCGTCACACAGCCTGACTCAGAGAAGAAGCTACGTTCAGAAACCGTCACACAGCCTGACTCAGAGAAGAAGCTACGCTCTAAAACCGTCACACAGCCTGATTCAGAGAAGCTACGCTCTAAAACCATCACACAGCCTGACTCAGAGAAGCTACGCTCTAAAACCGTCACACAGCCTGACTCAGAGAAGAAGCTACGTTCACAAACCGTCACACAGCCTGATTCAGAGAAGCTACACTCTAAAACCGTCACACAGCCTGACTCAGAGAAGAAGCTACGTTCAGAAACCGTCACACAGCCTGACTCAGAGGAGCTACGGTCCACAACCGTCACACAGCCTGACTTAGAGAAGAAGCTACGTTCAGAAACCATCACACAGCCTGACTCAGAGAAGAAGCTACGTTCAGAAACCGTCACACAGCCTGACTCAGAGAAGAAGCTACGCTTCTAGAAACCGTCACACAGCCTGACTCAGAGGAAGCTACGCTCTAAAACCGTCACACAGCCTGACTCAGAGAAGAAGCTACGTTCAGAAACCATCACACAGCCTGATTCAGAGAAGAAGCTATGTTCAGAAACCATCACACAGCCTGACTCAGAGAAGAAGCTACGCTCTAAAACCGTCACACAGCCTGACTCAGAGAAGAAGCTACGTTCAGAAACCGTCACACAGCCTGACTCAGAGGAGCTACGGTCTAAAACCGTCACACAGCCTGACTCAGAGAAGAAGCTACGTTCAGAAACCGTCAAACAGCCTGGCTCAGAGAAGAAGCTACGTTCAGAAACCGTCACACAGCCTGACTCAGAGAAGAAGCTACGCTCTAAAACCGTCACACAGCCTGACTCAGAGAAGCTACGCTCTAAAACCGTCACACAGCCTGACTCAGAGAAGAAGCTACGTTCAGAAACCGTCACACAGCCTGACTCAGAGAAGAAGCTACGCTCTAAAACCGTCACACAGCCTGATTCAGAGAAGCTACGCTCTAAAACCATCACACAGCCTGACTCAGAGAAGCTACGCTCTAAAACCGTCACACAGCCTGACTCAGAGAAGAAGCTACGTTCACAAACCGTCACACAGCCTGATTCAGAGAAGCTACACTCTAAAACCGTCACACAGCCTGACTCAGAGAAGAAGCTACGTTCAGAAACCGTCACACAGCCTGACTCAGAGGAGCTACGGTCCACAACCGTCACACAGCCTGACTTAGAGAAGAAGCTACGTTCAGAAACCATCACACAGCCTGACTCAGAGAAGAAGCTACGTTCAGAAACCATCACACAGCCTGACTCAGAGAAGAAGCTACGTTCAGAAACCGTCACACAGCCTGACTCAGAGAAGAAGCTACGCTCTAAAACCGTCACACAGCCTGACTCAGAGAAGAAGCTACGTTCAGAAACCGTCACACAGCCTGACTCAGAGAAGCTACGCTCTAAAACCGTCACACAGCCTGACTCAGAGAAGAAGCTACGTTCAGAAACCGTCACACAGCCTGACTCAGAGAAGAAGCTACGCTCTAAAACCGTCACACAGCCTGACTCAGAGAAGCTACGCTCTAAAACCGTCACACAGCCTGACTCAGAGAAGAAGCTACGTTCAGAAACCGTCACACAGCCTGACTCAGAGAAGAAGCTACGCTCTAAAACCGTCACACAGCCTGACTCAGAGAAGCTACGCTCAAAACCATCACACAGCCTGACTCAGAGAAGCTACGCTCTAAAACCGTCACACAGCCTGACTCAGAGAAGAAGCTACGTTCCCAAACAGTCACACAGCCTGACTCAGAGAAGCTACGCTCTAAAACCGTCACACAGCCTGATTCAGAGAAGCTATGCTCTAAAACCGTCACACAGCCTGACTCAGAGAAGAAGCTACGTTCAGAAACCGTCACACAGCCTGACTCAGAGGAGCTACGGTCTAAAACCGTCACACAGCCTGACTCAGAGAAGAAGCTACGTTCAGAAACCATCACACAGCCTGACTCAGAGAAGAAGCTACGTTCAGAAACCATCACACAGCCTGACTCAGAGAAGAAGCTACGCTCTAAAACTGTCACACAGCCTGATTCAGAGAAGCTACGCTCTAAAACCATCACACAGCCTGACTCAGAGAAGCTACGCTCTAAAACCGTCACACAGCCTGACTCAGAGAAGAAGCTACGTTCCCAAACAGTCACACAGCCTGATTCAGAGAAGCTACGATCTAAAACCGTCACACAGCCTGATTCAGAGAAGCTATGCTCTAAAACCGTCACACAGCCTGACTCAGAGAAGAAGCTACGTTCAGAAACCGTCACACAGCCTGACTCAGAGGAGCTACGGTCTAAAACCGTCACACAGCCTGACTCAGAGAAGAAGCTACGTTCAGAAACCATCACACAGCCTGACTCAGAGAAGAAGCTACGTTCAGAAACCATCACACAGCCTGACTCAGAGAAGAAGCTATGTTCAGAAACCGTCACACAGCCTGGCTCAGAGGAGAAGCTACGTTCAGAAACCGTCACACAGCCTGGCTCAGAGGAGAAGCTACGTTCACAAACCGTCACACAGCCTGACTCAGAGAAGAAGCTACGTTCAGAAACCGTCACACAGCCTGACTCAGAGAAGAAGCTACGCTCTAAAACCGTCACACAGCCTGACTCAGAGAAGAAGCTACGTTCAGAAACCATCACACAGCCTGATTCAGAGAAGAAGCTATGTTCAGAAACCATCACACAGCCTGACTCAGAGAAGAAGCTACGCTCTAAAACCGTCACACAGCCTGACTCAGAGAAGAAGCTACGTTCAGAAACCGTCACACAGCCTGACTCAGAGGAGCTACGGTCTAAAACCGTCACACAGCCTGACTCAGAGAAGAAGCTACGTTCAGAAACCGTCAAACAGCCTGGCTCAGAGAAGAAGCTACGTTCAGAAACCGTCACACAGCCTGACTCAGAGAAGAAGCTACGCTCTAAAACCGTCACACAGCCTGACTCAGAGAAGCTACGCTCTAAAACCGTCACACAGCCTGACTCAGAGAAGAAGCTACGTTCAGAAACCGTCACACAGCCTGACTCAGAGAAGAAGCTACGCTCTAAAACCGTCACACAGCCTGATTCAGAGAAGCTACGCTCTAAAACCATCACACAGCCTGACTCAGAGAAGCTACGCTCTAAAACCGTCACACAGCCTGACTCAGAGAAGAAGCTACGTTCACAAACCGTCACACAGCCTGATTCAGAGAAGCTACACTCTAAAACCGTCACACAGCCTGACTCAGAGAAGAAGCTACGTTCAGAAACCGTCACACAGCCTGACTCAGAGGAGCTACGGTCCACAACCGTCACACAGCCTGACTTAGAGAAGAAGCTACGTTCAGAAACCATCACACAGCCTGACTCAGAGAAGAAGCTACGTTCAGAAACCATCACACAGCCTGACTCAGAGAAGAAGCTACGTTCAGAAACCGTCACACAGCCTGACTCAGAGAAGAAGCTACGCACTAAAACCGTCACACAGCCTGACTCAGAGAAGAAGCTACGTTCAGAAACCGTCACACAGCCTGATTCAGAGAAGCTACGCTCTAAAACCGTCACACAGCCTGACTCAGAGAAGAAGCTACGTTCAGAAACCGTCACACAGCCTGACTCAGAGAAGAAGCTACGCTCTAAAACCGTCACACAGCCTGACTCAGAGAAGCTACGCTCTAAAACCGTCACACAGCCTGACTCAGAGAAGAAGCTACGTTCAGAAACCGTCACACAGCCTGACTCAGAGAAGAAGCTACGCTCTAAAACTGTCACACAGCCTGATTCAGAGAAGCTACGCTCTAAAACCATCACACAGCCTGACTCAGAGAAGCTACGCTCTAAAACCGTCACACAGCCTGACTCAGAGAAGAAGCTACGTTCCCAAACAGTCACACAGCCTGATTCAGAGAAGCTACGCTCTAAAACCGTCACACAGCCTGATTCAGAGAAGCTATGCTCTAAAACCGTCACACAGCCTGACTCAGAGAAGAAGCTACGTTCAGAAACCGTCACACAGCCTGACTCAGAGGAGCTACGGTCTAAAACCGTCACACAGCCTGACTCAGAGAAGAAGCTACGTTCAGAAACCATCACACAGCCTGACTCAGAGAAGAAGCTACGTTCAGAAACCATCACACAGCCTGACTCAGAGAAGAAGCTATGTTCAGAAACCGTCACACAGCCTGGCTCAGAGGAGAAGCTACGTTCAGAAACCGTCACACAGCCTGGCTCAGAGGAGAAGCTACGTTCACAAACCGTCACACAGCCTGACTCAGAGAAGATTCTACGTTCAGAAACCGTCACACAGCCTGACTCAGAGAAGCTACGCTCTAAAACCATCACACAGCCTGACTCAGAGAAGAAGCTACATTCAGAAACCGTCACACAGCCTGACTCAGAGAAGAAGCTACGCTCTAAAACCGTCACACAGCCTGACTCAGAGAAGAAGCTACGTTCACAAACCGTCACACAGCCTGATTCAGAGAAGCTACACTCTAAAACCGTCACACAGCCTGATTCAGAGAAGCTACGCTCTAAAACCGTCACACAGCCTGACTCAGAGAAGAAGCTACGTTCAGAAACCGTCACACAGCCTGACTCAGAGAAGAAGCTACGCTCTAAAACCGTCACACAGCCTGACTCAGAGAAGAAGCTACGCTCTAAAACCGTCACACAGCCTGATTCAGAGAAGCTACGCTCTAAAACCATCACACAGCCTGACTCAGAGAAGCTACGCTCTAAAACCGTCACACAGCCTGACTCAGAGAAGAAGCTACGTTCACAAACCGTCACACAGCCTGATTCAGAGAAGCTACACTCTAAAACCGTCACACAGCCTGACTCAGAGAAGAAGCTACGTTCAGAAACCGTCACACAGCCTGACTCAGAGGAGCTACGGTCCACAACCGTCACACAGCCTGACTTAGAGAAGAAGCTACGTTCAGAAACCATCACACAGCCTGACTCAGAGAAGAAGCTACGTTCAGAAACCATCACACAGCCTGACTCAGAGAAGAAGCTACGTTCAGAAACCGTCACACAGCCTGACTCAGAGAAGAAGCTACGCACTAAAACCGTCACACAGCCTGACTCAGAGAAGAAGCTACGTTCAGAAACCGTCACACAGCCTGATTCAGAGAAGCTACGCTCTAAAACCGTCACACAGCCTGACTCAGAGAAGAAGCTACGTTCAGAAACCGTCACACAGCCTGACTCAGAGAAGAAGCTACGCTCTAAAACCGTCACACAGCCTGACTCAGAGAAGCTACGCTCTAAAACCGTCACACAGCCTGACTCAGAGAAGAAGCTACGTTCAGAAACCGTCACACAGCCTGACTCAGAGAAGAAGCTACGCTCTAAAACTGTCACACAGCCTGATTCAGAGAAGCTACGCTCTAAAACCATCACACAGCCTGACTCAGAGAAGCTACGCTCTAAAACCGTCACACAGCCTGACTCAGAGAAGAAGCTACGTTCCCAAACAGTCACACAGCCTGATTCAGAGAAGCTACGCTCTAAAACCGTCACACAGCCTGATTCAGAGAAGCTATGCTCTAAAACCGTCACACAGCCTGACTCAGAGAAGAAGCTACGTTCAGAAACCGTCACACAGCCTGACTCAGAGGAGCTACGGTCTAAAACCGTCACACAGCCTGACTCAGAGAAGAAGCTACGTTCAGAAACCATCACACAGCCTGACTCAGAGAAGAAGCTACGTTCAGAAACCATCACACAGCCTGACTCAGAGAAGAAGCTATGTTCAGAAACCGTCACACAGCCTGGCTCAGAGGAGAAGCTACGTTCAGAAACCGTCACACAGCCTGGCTCAGAGGAGAAGCTACGTTCACAAACCGTCACACAGCCTGACTCAGAGAAGATTCTACGTTCAGAAACCGTCACACAGCCTGACTCAGAGAAGCTACGCTCTAAAACCGTCACACAGCCTGTCTCAGAGGAGGAGCTACGCTCTAAAACCGTCACACAGCCTGACTCAGAGAAGAAGCTACGTTCAGAAACCGTCACACAGCCTGACTCAGAGAAGAAGCTACGTTCAGAAACCGTCACACAGCCTCACTCAGAGAAGAAGCTACGTTCAGAAACCGTCACACAGCCTGACTCAGAGAAGAAGCTACGTTCAGAAACCGTCACACAGCCTGATTCAGAGAAGCTACGCTCTAAAACCGTCACACAGCCTGACTCAGAGAAGAAGCTACGCTCTAAAACCGTCACACAGCCTGACTCAGAGAAGCTACGCTCTAAAACCATCACACAGCCTGACTCAGAGAAGAAGCTACGTTCAGAAACCGTCACACAGCCTGACTCAGAGAAGAAGCTACGCTCTAAAACCGTCACACAGCCTGACTCAGAGAAGAAGCTACGTTCACAAACCGTCACACAGCCTGATTCAGAGAAGCTACACTCTAAAACCGTCACACAGCCTGATTCAGAGAAGCTATGCTCTAAAACCGTCACACAGCCTGACTCAGAGAAGAAGCTACGTTCAGAAACCGTCACACAGCCTGACTCAGAGAAGAAGCTACGCTCTAAAACCTTCACACAGCCTGACTCAGAGAAGAAACTACGTTCAGAAACCGTCACACAGCCTGACTCAGAGGAGCTACGGTCTAAAACCGTCACACAGCCTGACTCAGAGAAGAAGCTACGCTCTAAAACCGTCACACAACCTGACTCAGAGAAGCTACGCTCTAAAACCGTCACACAGCCTGACTCAGAGAAGAAGCTACGTTCAGAAACCATCACACTGCCTGATTCAGAGAAGAAGCTATGTTCAGAAACCATCACACAGCCTGACTCAGAGAAGAAGCTACGCTCTAAAACCGTCACACAGCCTGACTCAGAGAAGAAGCTACGTTCAGAAACCGTCACACAGCCTGACTCAGAGAAGAAGCTACGCTCTAAAACCGTCACACAGCCTGACTCAGAGAAGAAGCTACGTTCAGAAACCGTCACACAGCCTGACTCAGAGGAGCTACAGTCTAAAACCGTCACACAGCCTGACTCAGAGAAGAAGCTACGTTCAGAAACCGTCAAACAGCCTGGCTCAGAGAAGAAGCTACGTTCAGAAACCGTCACACAGCCTGACTCAGAGAAGAAGCTACGCTCTAAAACCGTCACACAGCCTGACTCAGAGAAGCTACGCTCTAAAACCGTCACACAGCCTGACTCAGAGAAGAAGCTACGTTCAGAAACCGTCACACAGCCTGACTCAGAGAAGAAGCTACGCTCTAAAACCGTCACACAGCCTGATTCAGAGAAGCTACGCTCTAAAACCATCACACAGCCTGACTCAGAGAAGCTACGCTCTAAAACCGTCACACAGCCTGACTCAGAGAAGAAGCTACGTTCAGAAACCGTCACACAGCCTGACTCAGAGAAGAAGCTACGCTCTAAAACCTTCACACAGCCTGACTCAGAGAAGAATCTTCGTTCAGAAACCGTCACACAGCCTGACTCAGAGAAGAAGCTCCGCTCAGAAACCGTCACACAGCCTGACTCAGAGGAGAAGCTACGTTCAGAAACCGTCACACAGCCTGACTCAGAGGAGAAGCTACGTTCAGAAACCGTCACACAGCCTGACTCAGAGAAGCTACGTTCAGAAACCGTCACACAGCTTGACTCAGAGAAGAGGCTACGTTCAGAAACCGTCACACAGCTGCAAGTTTATGACCGTCCTCATCATCATCTCTGCTGCAGCTGTTTTGTTCATACAGTTTGCATAACCTTTTTTTCTCACTCGCTTCCCTATAAATTCTTTGAACTTTAAAATGTTTGTAAATGTTTATAAACATGTCACCACAAAGATGTTTTGTGCAGCTTGAATGCATTATAAATTCAGTAGCTATAAAGTGTGAACAATGTTGTGTGTTCTAGTTATATAATGCTGCTTTGCCCAGTCACTCTGGATCAACATATCTCATAAGTCAAGATAATAAAAGTGACAGGAAGGAAGAACTTGTTGAGCTGGTTGATCAGGAGGTGTGATGATTATGAAACACAATTAGGTTCAGATTAGGACATAAATGTAGTACACATTGAATATCCCCCCCCCCCTGAAAAGATACAACAAGCATTTCAATTTCATCCTCATCACTAGAACATAGTTACAGAACTGGGGCTCCCAAGAGGCGTAGAGGTGTCACTGCAGTACCTGGTTCGAATCCAGGCTGCATCACATCTGCATCACATCTGGCTGTGATTGGGAGTCCCATAGGGCGGCGCACAATTGGCCCAGCGTCGTCTGGGTTTGGCCGGGGTAGGCTGTCATTGTAGATAAGAATTTGTTCTTAACTGACTTGCCTAGTTAAATAAAGGTTAAAACAAAAAATAAAGAACTAGCTAAGCAGGTAAAATCAGGACATTCTGATTATTCAACATTGGTAAAATCAGGACATTCTGATTATTCAACATTGGTAAAATCAGGACATTCTGATTATTCAACATTGGTAAAATCAGGACATTCTGATTATTCAACATTGGTAAAATCAGGACATTCTGATTATTCAACATTGGTAAAATCAGGACAGCAATAGACGTCCCAAAATAATTACTCCTATATCTGTGTCATTTCCTGTTGAGCATGAGGACTACTCAGAGCCATCTGTAGTATAGGCAGTATAGTATACATCTGTATGTGGCAGTATATATAGGCAGTATAGTATACATCTGTATGTGGCAGTATATATAGGCAGTATAGTATACATCTGTATGTGGCAGTATATATAGGCAGTATAGTGTACATCTGCATGTGGCAGTATATATAGGCGGTATAGTATACATGTGTATGTGGCAGTATATACTGTATAGGCAGTATAGTATACATCTGTATGTGGCAGTATATATAGGCAGTATAGTGTACATCTGCATGTGGCAGTATATATAGGCGGTATAGTATACATCTGTATGTGGCAGTATATATAGGCAGTATAGTATACATCTGTATGTGGCAGTATATATAGGCAGTATAGTATACATCTGTATGTGACAGTATATATAGGCAGTATAGTATAAATCTGTATGTGACAGTATATATAGGCAGTATAGTATACATCTGTATGTGGCAGTATATATAGGCAGTATAGTATACATCTGTATGTGGCAGTATACATAGGCAGTATAGTTTACATCTGATGTGGCAGTATATATAGGCAGTATAGTATACATCTGTATGTGGCAGTATATATAGGCAGTATAGTATACATTTGCATGTGGCAGTATATACTGT
>NC_138295.1:92785000-92790000 GCF_965601325.2 Salmo salar
CTGTTGTTATGAGGCTGTAACCTACTGTGATCTCTGTTGTTGTGAGCCTGTAATCTACTGTGATCTTTGTTGTTATGAGACAGTAATCTACTGTGATCTCTGTTGTTATGGGACTGTAACCTACTGTGATCTCTGTTGTTGTGAGGCTGTAATCTACTGTGATCTCTGTTGTTGTGAGGCTGTAACCTACTGTGATCTCTGTTGTTGTGAGGCTGTAACCTACTGTGATATCTGTTGTTGTGAGGCTGTAATCTACTTTGATCTCTGTTGTTGTGAGGCTGTAATCTACTGTGATCTCTGTTGTTGTGAGGCTGTAACCAACTGTGATCTCTGTTGTTATGAGGCTGTAACCTACTGTGATCTCTGTTGTTGTGAGCCTGTAATCTACTGTGATCTCTGTTGTTATGAGACAGTAATCTACTGTGATCTCTGTTGTTATGGGACCGTAATCTACTGTGATCTCTGTTTTAATGGGACAGTAATCTACTGTGATCTCTGTTGTTGTGAGGCTGTAATCTACTGTGATCTCTGTTGTTATGAGACAGTAATCTACTGTGATCTCTGTTGTTATGGGACAGTAATCTACTGTGATCTCTGTTGTTGTGAGCCTGTAATCTACTGTGATCTCTGTTGTTATGGGACAGTAATCTACTGTGATCTCTGTTGTTATGAGGCTGTAATCTACTGTGATCTCTGTTGTTATGGGACAGTAATCTACTGTGATCTCTGTTGTTATGAGGCTGTAACCTACTGTGATCTCTGTTGTTGTGAGGCCGTAATCTACTGTGATCTCTGTTGTTATGGGACAGTAATCTACTGTGATCTCTGTTGTTATGAGGCTGTAACCTACTGTGATCTCTGTTGTTGTGAGGCTGTAATCTACTGTGATCTCTGTTGTTATGGGACTGTAATCTACTGTGATCTCTGTTTTATGGGACAGTAATCTACTGTGATCTCTGTTGTTATGGGGCTGTAATCTACTGTGATCTCTGTTGTTATGAGGCCGTATCCAACTATGATCTCTGTTGTTATGGGACAGTAATCTACTGTGATCTCTGTTGTTGTGAGGCTTTAACCTACTGTGATCTCTGTTGTTGTGAGGCTGTAACCTACTGTGATCTCTGTTGTTGTGAGGCTGTAATCTACTGTGATCTCTGTTGTTGTGAGGCTGTAATCTACTGTGATCTCTGTTGTTGTGAGGCTGTAACCAACTGTGATCTCTGTTGTTATGAGGCTGTAACCTACTGTGATCTCTGTTGTTGTGAGCCTGTAATCTACTGTGATCTCTGTTGTTATGAGACAGTAATCTACTGTGATCTCTGTTGTTATGGGACTGTAATCTACTGTGATCTCTGTTTTTATGGGACAGTAATCTACTGTGATCTCTGTTGTTGTGAGGCTGTAATCTACTGTGATCTCTGTTGTTATGAGACAGTAATCTACTGTGATCTCTGTTGTTATGGGACATTAATCTACTGTGATCTCTGTTGTTGTGAGCCTGTAATCTACTGTGATCTCTGTTGTTATGGGACAGTAATCTACTGTGATCTCTGTTGTTATGGGACAGTAATCTACTGTGATCTCTGTTGTTATGAGGCTGTAATATACTGTGATCTCTGTTGTTGTGAGGCTGTAATCTACTGTGATCTCTGTTGTTATGAGGCTGTAACCTACTGTGATCTCTGTTGTTGTGAGGCTGTAATCTACTGTGATCTCTGTTGTTATGGGACTGTAATCTACTGTGATCTCTGTTTTTATGGGACAGTAATCTACTGTGATCTCTGTTGTTGTGAGGCTGTAACCTACTGTGATCTCTGTTGTTGTGAGGCTGTAATCTACTGTGATCTCTGTTGTTATGAGGCTGTAATCTACTGTGATCTCTGTTGTTGTGAGCCTGTAATCTACTGTGATATCTGTTGTTATGGGACAGTAATCTACTGTGATCTCTGTTGTTATGGGGCTGTAATCTACTGTGATCTCTGTTGTTATGAGGCCGTATCCAACTATGATCTCTGTTGTTATGGGACAGTAATCTACTGTGATCTCTGTTGTTGTGAGGCTGTAACCTACTGTGATCTCTGTTGTTGTGAGGCTGTAATCTACTGTGATCTCTGTTGTTATGGGACAGTAATCTACTTTGATCTCTGTTGTTATGAGGCTGTAACCTACTGTGATCTCTGTTGTTGTGAGGCTGTAACCTACTTTGATCTCTGTTGTTATGAGGCTGTAACCTACTTTGATCTCTGTTGTTATGAGGCTGTAACCTACTGTGATCTCTGTTGTTATGGGACTGTAATCTACTGTGATCTCTGTTGTTATGAGGCTGTAATCTACTGTGATCTCTGTTGTTATGAGGCTGTAACCTACTGTGATCTCTGTTGTTGTGAGGCTGTAATCTACTGTGATCTCTGTTGTTATGAGGCTGTAACCTACTGTGATCTCTGTTGTTATGAGGCTGTAACCTACTGTGATCTCTGTTGTTATGGGACAGTAATCTACTGTGATCTCTGTTGTTATGGGACAGTAATCTACTGTGATCTCTGTTGTTATGAGGCTGTAACCTACTGTGATCTCTGTTGTTGTGAGGCTGTAATCTACTGTGATCTCTGTTGTTATGGGACTGTAATCTACTGTGATCTCTGTTTTTATGGGACAGTAATCTACTGTGATCTCTGTTGTTGTGAGGCTGTAACCTACTGTGATCTCTGTTGTTGTGAGGCTGTAATCTACTGTGATCTCTGTTGTTATGGGACAGTAATCTACTGTGATCTCTGTTGTTATGGGGCTGTAATCTACTGTGATCTCTGGTAGCCTAGTGGTTAGAGCGTTGGGCCAGTAACTGAAAGGTTGCTAGATTGAATCCCTGCCGCTGAACAACGAAGTTAACCCACTGTTCCTAGGCCGTCATTGTAATTTTTCTTAATTGACTTGCCAAGTGAAATAAAGGTAAAATAAATAAATACAAATCTGTTCAGATACTGATGCCTCTACACAGTATTACAGTACTACAGTATTACAGTATAGAGGCATCACAGTACTACAGTATAGAGGCATCACAGTATTACAGTGTAGAGGCATCACAGTATTACAGTGTAGAGGCATCACAGTATTACAGTGTAGAGGCATCACAGTATTACAGTGTAGAGGCATCACAGTATTACAGTGTAGAGGCATCACAGTATTACAGTGTAGAGGCATCACAGTACTACAGTGTAGAGGCATCACAGTACTACAGTGTAGAGGCATCACAGTACTACAGTGTAGAGGCATCACAGTGTAGAGGCATCACAGTACTACAGTGTAGAGGCATTACAGTACTACAGTATTGAGGCATCACAGTATTACAGTGTAGAGGCATTACAGTATTACAGTGTAGAGGCATCACAGTACTACAGTGTAGAGGCATCACAGTACTACAGTGTAGAGGCATCACAGTATTACAGTGTAGAGGCATTACAGTACTACAGTGTAGAGGCATCACAGTATTACAGTGTAGAGGCATCACAGTATTACAGTGTAGAGGCATCACAGTATTACAGTGTAGAGGCATCACAGTACTACAGTGTAGAGGCATCACAGTACTACAGTATAGAGGCATCACAGTACTACAGTATAGAGGCATCACAGTACTACAGTGTAGAGGCATCACAGTACTACAGTGTAGAGGCATCACAGTATTACAGTGTAGAGGCATCACAGTACTACAGTGTAGAGGCATTACAGTATTACAGTGTAGAGGCATCACAGTACTACAGTGTAGAGGCATCACAGTATTACAGTGTAGAGGCATTACAGTACTACAGTGTAGAGGCATTACAGTATTACAGTGTAGAGGCATCACAGTACTACAGTGTAGAGGAATCACAGTACTACAGTGTAGAGGCATTACAGTACTACAGTGTAGAGGCATCACAGTACTACAGGGTAGAGGAATCACAGTACTACAGTGTAGAGGCATCACAGTACTACAGTGTAGAGGCATCACAGTACTACAGTGTAGAGGCATCACAGTACTACAGTGTAGAGGCATCACAGTACTACAGTGTAGAGGCATCACAGTATTACAGTGTAGAGGCATCACAGTACTACAGTGTAGAGGCATCACAGTACTACAGTGTAGAGGCATCACAGTATTACAGTGTAGAGGCATCACAGTACTACCTTCCTACACCTTAATAAAGCGAAGGAAGCCCATCTCAGCCTGCACCATGTGACCTGCATGGCAGAATCAGTTGAGATTTTCACACCTCTGCTGGTGTGTGTTGATGAGAGCGCTGTGGAGACAGCCTGCACCCTGAGCCCTTCCTAGCAGTGTCAGTTGAGACCCTTATAGAGTATCTAGCAGGTCGTGTGTGTGTGTGTGTGTGTGTGTGTGTGTGTGTGTGTGTGTGTGTGTGTGTGGTGTGTGTGTGTGTGTGTGTGTGTGTGTGTGTGTGTGTGTATGTGTTTACAGCAGAATCAATTGAGACCCTCATGGAGGTAGCCTAGCTGTTAAGAGCGCTGGGCCGGTAACTGAAAGGTTGCTGGTTAGAAACCCTGAGACGACTAGGTGAATAAATCGGTCGATGTGCCCTTGAGCAAGGCACTAATTACTCCTGTAAGTCGCTATGGATAAGAGCGTCTGCTAAATGACTTAAATGTAAGTGTTGTGACAGAGATCAGGCGAGGCCGTGGAGAGTTCAGCGGCCAGGGGATTGGCTCAGGAGGTTTCATCTCTGAGGGTCAATCCGACAGGTCATCGTAACAGCAGACAGCACACCACACTCACCCGGCTTCTGAGCCACACCTGACCCCCTGACTGAGTCTACAGCATGCGCCAGGACTGGTGGAATGTGTCAGAATAATGATCAACAAAACATTAGGAACACCTTCCTAATATTGATTTGCACCCACTTTTGCCCTCAGAACAGCCTCAAACACTGGCATGTTTTAAATAGACTGTCAGTACGTGGTTTAAATAGACTGTCAATACGTGGTTTAAATAGACTGTCAGTACATGG
>NC_138295.1:92795000-92812500 GCF_965601325.2 Salmo salar
CTCTCTCCATCCCCCTCTCTTCCTCCTCTGCCTCCCTCCCACTCCCTCCATCTCTCTATCGCTCTCTCTCCATCCCCCTCTCTTCCTCCTCTGCCTCCCTCCCTCTCCCTCCATCTCTCTATCGCTCTCTCTCCATCCCCCTCTCTTCCTCCTCTGCCCCCCTCCCTCTCCCTCCATCTCTCTACTGCTCTCTCTCCATCCCCCTCTCCCCCTCCTCCTCTGCCTCCCTCCCACTCCCTTCTCTCTCCCTCCGTCTCTCTACTGCTCTCTCTCTCCATCCCCCTCTCTTCCTCCTCTGCCCCCCTCTCTCCCTCCATCTCTCTATCGCTCTCTCTCCATCCCCCTCTCTTCCTCCTCTGCCCTCTCCCCCTCTCTCCCTCCATCTCTCTATCGCTCTCTCTCCATCCCCCTCTCCCCCTCTCTTCCTCCTCTGCCCCCCTCCCTCTCCCTCCATCTCTCTATCGCTCTCTCTCCATCCCCCTCTCCCCCTCTCTTCCTCCTCTGCCTCCCTCCCACTCCCTCCATCTCTCTATCGCTCTCTCTCCATCCCCCTCTCTTCCTCCTCTGCCCCCCTCTCTCCCTCCATCTCTCTATCGCTCTCTCTCCAGCCCCCTCTCCCCCTCTCTCCCTCCATCTCTCTATCGCTCTCTCTCCATCCCCCTCTCCCCTCTTCCTCCTCTGCCTCCCTCCCACTCCCTTCATCTCTCTATCGCTCTCTCTCCATCCCCCTCTCTTCCTCCTCTGCCTCCCTCCCTCTCCCTCCATCTCTCTATCGCTCTCTCTCCATCCCCCTCTCTTCCTCCTCTGCCCCCCTCCCACTCCCTCCATCTCTCTATCGCTCTCTCTCCATCCCCCTCTCCCCCTCTCTTCCTCCTCTGCCCCCCTCCCTCTCCCTCCATCTCTCTATCGCTCTCTCTCCATCCCCCTCTCTCCCTCCATCTCTCTATCGCTCTCTCTCCATCCCCCTCTCTTCCTCCTCTGCCCCCCTCCCACTCCCTCCATCTCTCTATCGCTCTCTCTCCATCCCCCTCTCTTCCTCCTCTGCCTCCCTCCCTCTCCCTCCATCTCTCTATCGCTCTCTCTCCATCCCCCTCTCTTCCTCCTCTGCCCCCCTCCCTCTCCCTCCATCTCTCTACTGCTCTCTCTCCATCCCCCTCTCCCCCTCCTCCTCTGCCTCCCTCCCACTCCCTTCTCTCTCCCTCCGTCTCTCTACTGCTCTCTCTCTCCATCCCCCACACCCAGTGCAGACACACCAGGGACTGGGTGGTTGGATGAGACATACATTAAACCCTGTAATTCTCATCCCTCTTCTCATCCCTAGAGACTAACCCCAGGTCAGCAGAAGGTCAAGCCCACTGCCCTGCCCGAAGTTAGAGGTCAGGGGTTAAAGGTCATGTCCTGTTGACCCTGCGTGTGAGATAAGCGGGCTAGGCTGGGAGCAGGGAGCCCCTGGTGGAAGGACCTGGCTCTGGACCACGGTTGTCATTGGCAGCTTGTCAGGCTGAGCAGAGCTGGACAGCAGGAGGTAGCTATGGTGTACTGTGTTATATCCAAGTTGTGTGTGCGTCTGTGTCTGTCTGTGTGTGCGTGTGCGTGTGCGTGTGCGTGTGTGTGTGTGTGTGTGTGTGTGTGTGTGTGTGTGTGTGTGTGTGTGGTGTGTGTGTGTGTGTGTGTGTGTGTGTGGTGTGTGTGTGTGTGCGTCTGTGTCTGTCTGTGTGTGCGTGTGCGTGCGTGCGTGCGTGCGTGCGTGCGTGCGTGCGTGTGTGTGTGTGTGTGTGTGTGTGTGTGTGTGTGTGTGTGTGTGTGTGTGTGAGAGATATGTCGAGGAGGACTGGTTTATGACTTGTTCCTGTGAACCTCACTCACATCTCATGCAACACTGAATATGAAGAGCTTCGTAGCCTGGGACATTCATCCAATTGATATTGTTGTTTATTATTATCCAGGCTATTAGAACCAAGTGGACAGAATGGGTTATTGTTGGTTATTATTATCCAGGCTATTAGAACCAAGTGGACAGAATGGGTTATTGTTGGTTATTATTATCCAGGCTAATAGAACCAAGTGGACAGAATGGGTTATTGTTGGTTATTATTATCCAGGCTATTAGAACCAAGTGGACAGAATGGGTTATTGTTGTTTATTATTATCCAGGCTATTAGAACCAAGTGGACAGAATGGGTTATTGTTGGTTATTATTATCCAGGCTAATAGAACCAAGTGGGCAGAATGGGTTATTGTTGGTTATTATTATCCAGGCTAATAGAACCAAGTGGACAGAATGGGTTATTGTTGTTTATTATTATCCAGGCTATTAGAACCAAGTGGACAGAATGGGTTATTGTTGGTTATTATTATCCAGGCTAATAGAACCAAGTGGACAGAATGGGTTATTGTTGTTTATTATTATCCAGGCTATTACAACCAAGTGGACAGAATGGGTTATTGTTGGTTATTATTATCCAGGCTAATAGAACCAAGTGGACAGAATGGGTTATTGTTGGTTATTATTATCCAGGCTAATAGAACCAAGTGGACAGAATGGGTTATTGTTGTTTATTATTATCCAGGCTAATAGAACCAAGTGGACAGAATGGGTTATTGTTGTTTATTATTATCCAGGCTAATAGAACCAAGTGGACAGAATGGGTTATTGTTGTTTATTATTATCCAGGCTATTACAACCAAGTGGACAGAATGGGTTATTGTTGGTTATTATTATCCAGGCTAATAGAACCAAGTGGGCAGAATGGGTTATTGTTGGTTATTATTATCCAGGCTAATAGAACCAAGTGGACAGAATGGGTTATTGTTGTTTATTATTATCCAGGCTATTAGAACCAAGTGGACAGAATGGGTTATTGTTGGTTATTATTATCCAGGCTAATAGAACCAAGTGGACAGAATGGGTTATTGTTGGTTATTATTATCCAGGCTAATAGAACCAAGTGGACAGAATGGGTTATTGTTGTTTATTATTATCCAGGCTAATAGAACCAAGTGGACAGAATGGGTTATTGTTGTTTATTATTATCCAGGCTAATAGAACCAAGTGGACAGAATGGGTTATTGTTGTTTATTATTATCCAGGCTATTACAACCAAGTGGACAGAATGGGTTATTGTTGGTTATTATTATCCAGGCTAATAGAACCAAGTGGGCAGAATGGGTTATTGTTGGTTATTATTATCCAGGCTAATAGAACCAAGTGGACAGAATGGGTTATTGTTGTTTATTATTATCCAGGCTAATAGAACCAAGTGGACAGAATGGGTTATTGTTGTTTATTATTATCCAGGCTATTAGAACCAAGTGGACAGAATGGGTTATTGTTGGTTATTATTATCCAGGCTATTAGAACCAAGTGGACAGAATGGGTTATTGTTGGTTATTATTATCCAGGCTATTAGAACCAAGTGGACAGAATGGGTTATTGTTGGTTATTATTATCCAGGCTAATAGAACCAAGTGGGCAGAATGGGTTATTGTTGTTTATTATTATCCAGGCTATTAGAACCAAGTGGACAGAATGGGTTATTGTTGTTTATTATTATCCAGGCTATTAGAACCAAGTGGGCAGAATGGGTTATTGTTGTTTATTATTATCCATGCTATTAGAACCAAGTGGGCAGAATGGGTTATTATTGTTTATTATTATCCAGGCTATTAGAACCAAGTGGACAGAATGGGTTATTGTTGTTTATTATTATCCAGGCTATTACAACCAAGTGGACAGAATGGGTTATTGTTGGTTATTATTATCCAGGCTATTAGAACCAAGTGGACAGAATGGGTTATTGTTGGTTATTATTATCCAGGCTATTAGAACCAAGTGGACAGAATGGGTTATTGTTGGTTATTATTATCCAGGCTAATAGAACCAAGTGGACAGAATGGGTTATTGTTGTTTATTATTATCCAGGCTATTACAACCAAGTGCACAGAATGGGTTACTGTTGGTTATTATTATCCAGGCTATTAGAACCAAGTGGACAGAATGGGTTATTGTTGGTTATTATTATCCAGGCTATTACAACCAAGTGCACAGAATGGGTTACTGTTGGTTATTATTATCCAGGCTAATAGAACCAAGTGCACAGAATGGGTTATTGTTGTTTGTTATTAGCATTCAATGATCCTCAGATTTTATGGGACACCATTTTATTAAAAACAATGCATCTGCATTTGCATATAAGTTGAGTAAATCACATTTAATTTAAAGAGTTGTTCATGACGTTAGAGAGAGACTAGTCTCTTCAAAGTCAAGATGGAACTAAATGTATTGATAAACAGAACTAAATGTATTGATAAACAGAACTAAATGTATTGATAAACAGAACTAAATGTATTGATAAGACAGTACTAAATGTATTGATAAGACAGAACTAAATATATTGATAAGACAGAACTAAATGTATTGATGAGACAGAACTAAATGTATTGATAAGACAGAACTAAATGTATTGATAAGACAGAACTAAATGTATTGATAAGGCAGAACTAAATGTATTGATAAGACAGTACTAAATGTATTGATATGACAGAACTAAATGTATTGATAAGGCAGAAGTAAATGTATTGATAATGCAGAACTAAATGTATTGATAAGGCAGAAGTAAATGTATTGATAAGACATAACTAAATGTATTGATAAGGCAGAACTAAATGTATTGATAATGCAGAACTAAATGTATTGATAAGACAGAACTAAATGTATTGATAATGCAGAACTAAATGTATTGATAAGACATAACTAAATGTATTGATAAGACAGAACTAAATGTATTGATAAGGCAGAACTAAATGTATTGATAAGACATAACTAAATGTATTGATAAGGCAGAACTAAATGTATTGATAATGCAGAACTAAATGTATTGATAAGACAGAACTAAATGTATTGATAATGCAGAACTAAATGTATTGATAAGACAGAGCAGAATGTTCCATCCATGGAGTTAGATTCCACCATTCCTTCCATGGTAATCGACCCAGTCGTCTGCTGACTTGACTTAGAGTCATGTTGGCTGGGTGGGGTTGGGGGGATGGGAGGTTGTGGGTGGAGACATGTTGGCTGGGTGGGGTTGGGGGGATGGGAGGCTGGGGGTGGAGTCATGTTGGCTGGGTGGGGTTGGGGGGATTGGAGGCTGGGGGTGGAGTCATGTTGGCTGGGTGGGGTTGGGTTGGGGGGATGGGATGGGAGGTTGGGGGTGGAGTCATGTTGGCTGGGTGGGGTTGGGAAGATGGGAGGCTGGGGGTGGAGTCATGTTGGCTGGGTGAGGTTGGGGGGATGGGAGGCTGGGGGTGGAGTCATGTTGGCTGGGTGGGGTTGGGGGGATTGGAGGCTGGGGGTGGAGTCATGTTGGCTGGGTGGGGTTGGGTTGGGGGGATGGGATGGGAGGTTGGGGGTGGAGTCATATTGGCTGGGTGAGGTTGGGGGGATGGGAGGTTGGGGGTGGAGTCATATTGGCTGGGTGGGGTTGGGGGGATTGGAGGCTGGGGGTGGAGTCGTCATGTTGGCTGGGTGAGGTTGGGGGGATGGGATGGAGGTTGGGGGTGGAGTCATGTTGGCTGGGTGAGGTTGGGGGGATGGGATGGGAGGTTGGGGGTGGAGTCATGTTGGCTGGGTGAGATTGGGGGATGGGATGGGAGGTTGGGGGTGGAGTCATGTTGGCTGGGTGGGGTTGGGTTGGGGGGATGGGATGGGAGGTTGGGGGTGGAGTCATATTGGCTGGCTTTCTTTTGCTGTTTACATAGAATTTTTTATATCTTAACTCGGTTTTTTTTTGTTACTGTTATTATATTATTTTGAGCGGCAGCCTACGGCTACATATTTGTTTAACTTAGAATTTGAAATGGATAATGTACCTGTACCTGTACCTGTACCCCCCCCCCCCCCCCCCAAAAAAAAAACATTAACAAAACAAATACACATTTATTAGCCATATAATGACAATTTTACTCAAGCTAGACAGGCCCACTGGGCTAAAAGTGGACCAGCCCATCTGGCATTTGCCCGAAATGTCAAATGGCCAGTCCGCCCCTGTGTTTAGGTAATTACTTGTTGGGGCAGGTGAAAAATGGCAGTGTGGAAGACCAGGAAGCATGAGATGCAGGAGGCGTGGCGTACAGACCATAGAGCTGTGATTTTGGGGCTGGTGCGAGCTTGGTTTGAACTTTGTAGTATTGCTACAAGGAAGTGAAGAATGTCCTCAAGTGATGGAAATTATTGGGCTAATTAAGGTATTTAAAATCTCTCTCTCTCTCCCTCTTCGTCTCTCTCTTTCACTCTCTCTCTATCTCTCTCTCCCTCCCTCTTTCGCTCTCTCTCTATCTCTATCTCCCTCCCTTTCTCCCTTTCTCCCTTTCTCCCTTTCTCCCTTTCTCCCTTTCTCCCTTTCTCCCTTTCTCCCTCCCTCCCTCCCTCCCTCCCTCCCTCCCTCCCTCCCTCCCTCCCTCCCTCCCTCCCTCCCTCCCTCCCTCCTCTATAAAACGGACCACTAGGCTACTAACCAGGAGCAGGAGGAAGGCAGGAGTAGTTTCAGTAGTTTCACTACTATAGTTAAACAGAGGGATTGTGAGGCCATGTGTTTTTAGGAGAGGGAGGGAGGGAGGGAGGGAGGGAGGGAGGGAGGGAGGGAGGGAGGGAGGGAGGGAGGGAAAGAGAGAGAGTGGGAGTGAGAGAGAAAGAGAGAGAGAGAAATAGAGAGAGCGAGGTAGCCTGTGTTTTAATTACTCACAGCTGAACAGCCCCCCCACCCTTCCTCTCCTCCTCTTCTCCCCCTCCCCTCTCCTCTCTTCCTCTACAGCCTATAATCCAGTGCTGGGTTACAGACACAGTTTCCTACAGCGTCTTCCTGGGTGGCCCACCGCTCACTAACCCAGTCAGTCA
This sequence comes from Salmo salar, assembly GCF_965601325.2. Taxonomy (NCBI): domain Eukaryota; kingdom Metazoa; phylum Chordata; class Actinopteri; order Salmoniformes; family Salmonidae; genus Salmo; species Salmo salar. The sequence goes on from NC_138295.1 coordinate 92,801,893, forward strand.
GTCAGCCAGCCAGTCACTCAGCCTGCCAGTCTGCCAGTCACCCAGCCAGTCAGCCAGCCAGTCAGTCACACAGTCTGCCAGCCAGCCAGTCAGCCAGCCAGCCAGTCTGCCAGCCACACAGCCAGCTAGTCTGCCAGCCAGTCAATCAGCCAGTCAGCCAGTCTGCCAGCCAGCCAGTTTGCCAGTCAGCCAGTCTGACAGCCAGTCTCCCAGCAAATCAGCCAGTCAGCCTGCCAGGCAGTCTGCCAGCCACACAGCCAGCCAGCCAGTCAGACAGTCAGACAGACTGCCAGCCAGTCACCCAGCCAATCAGCCAGTCAGCCAACTTTAAATTGTATTTCCATGCACTAGCATTTCATCCCCTCCTGGGTTACAAACACAGTTTCCTGCAGTGTCTTCCCACTGCAGTCAGCCAGTCAGCCAGTCAATCAGTCAGCCAGTCACTCAGCCAGCCAGTCTGGCTGTCATCCAGCCAGCCAGCCAGCCAGCCAGCCAGCCAGTCATCCAGCCAGCCAGCCAGTCATCCAGCCAGTCACCCAGCCAATCACCCATCCTCCCAGCCAATCACCAGCCAGCCAGCCAGCCATTCTAACAGTCACACAGTCACCCAGCCATCCAGTCAGTCAGTCAGCCACTCAGCCAGCCAATCACCCATCCACCCAGCCAATCACCCATCCAACCAGCCAGCCACCCAGTCACCAAGCCAACCATTCACATACACATCCAGCCAGCCAATCACCCAGCCAGCCAGCCAGTCACACAGCCAATCACCCATCCAGTCAGCCAGTCTGCCAGTCACCCAGCCAGCCAGTCAGCCAGTCTCCCAGTCAGCCAGTCACCTAGCCAGTCACCTAGCCAGTCACCCAGCCAGTCAGCCAATCACCCATCCAGCCAGCCAGTCTGCCAGTCACCCAGCCAGCCAGCCAGCCAGTCAGCCAGTCACCCAGCCAGGAATCCAGCGAGTCAGGCAGTCACCCAGCCAGCCAGTCAGCCAGGAAGCCAGAGAGTCAGCCAGGCAGTCAGCCAGTCACCCAGCCAGGAAGCCAGAGTCAGTCAGGCAGTCACCCAGCCTGTCAGCCAGTCAACCAGCCAGGAAGCCAGAGAGTCAGCCAGGCAGTCACACAGCCAGTCAGCCAGGCAGCCAGGCAGGAAGCCAGAGAGTCAGCCAGGCAGTCACCCAGCCAGTCAGCCAGTCAGCCAGGCAGGAAGCCAGAGAGTCAGCCAGTCAGCCAGGCAGTAAAGAGCAGCATTAAGATGAATAGTACACAGCTGTTTTCCTTGACCACCAACTTCAAACACAGAGCAGTTTTTTTCCCCAAATAAAAGGTTTGGTCAAGCAGATCTCCCCGGTCTGTCGGTCGGCAGGAACTCTTTAAGCATTTGGTAAAATGTTTACACTTGATTTAATGGGGGACTTTTAATCAAAATCCCCCCCCCTCCCCTTAACCCCAGACATGCCACAAGTCAAATGTGTGTGGGTGGCACATGCTATTCTGTTGGCATGGCGATGTGTTTGATGTTTGTAGAAAAAAGCTTTTAGGTTTTCTGGACTTTTTTCTGCTGTCAGCTTTGGTCACTGTGAATAAAAGCAGCATTTATACCTGAACTCTCCGGGGACTGAGGCTTAGAGAGGAGAGAGTTTGAGACTGAGGGTTAGAGAGGAGAGAGGTTGAGACTGAGGGTTAGAGAGAGTAGAGAGTTTGAGACTGAGGGTTAGAGAGAGGAGAGAGGTTGAGACAGGGTTAGAGAGGAGAGAGGTTGAGACTGATGGTTAGAGAGTAGAGAGTTTGAGACTGAGGGTTAGAGAGGAGAGAGGTTGAGACTGAGGGTTAGAGAGGAGAGAGGTTGAGACTGAGGGATAGAGAGGAGAGAGGTTGAGACTGAGGGTTAGAGAGAGGAGAGGTTGAGACTGAGGGTTAGAGAGAGAGGGGAGAGTTTGAGACTGAGGGTTAGAGAGGAGAGAGGTTGAGACTGAGGGTTAGAGAGGAGAGAGGTTGAGACTGATGGTTAGAGAGAGGAGAGGTTGAGACTGAGGGTTAGAGGGAGGAGAGGTTGAGACTGAGGGTTAGAGAGAGAGGGGAGAGTTTGAGACTGAGGGTTAGAGAGGAGAGAGGTTGAGACTGAGGGTTAGAGAGGAGAGAGGTTGAGACTGATGGTTAGAGAGAGGAGAGAGGTTGAGACTGAGGGTTATAGAGAGAGAGGAGAGAGGTTGAGACTGAGGGTTAGAGAGAGGAGAGAGGTTGAGACTGAGGGTTAGAGAGAGGAGAGAGTTTGAGACTGAGGGTTAGAGAGAGGAGAGAGGTTGAGACTGAGGGTTAGAGAGAGGAGAGAGGTTGAGACTGAGGGTTAGAGAGAGGAGAGAGTTTGAGACTGAGGGTTAGAGAGAGGAGAGAGGTTGAGACTGAGGGTTAGAGAGAGGAGAGAGGTTGAGACTGAGGGTTAGAGAGAGGAGAGAGGTTGAGACTGAGGGATAGAGAGGAGAGAGGTTGAGACTGAGGGTTAGAGAGAGGAGAGAGGTTGAGACTGAGGGTTAGAGAGAGGAGAGAGTTTGAGACTGAGGGTTAGAGAGAGGAGAGAGGTTGAGACTGAGGGTTAGAGAGAGGAGAGAGGTTGAGACTGAGGGATAGAGAGAGGAGAGAGGTTGAGACTGAGGGATAGAGAGGAGAGAGGTTGAGACTGAGGGTTAGAGAGAGGAGAGAGGTTGAGACTGAGGGTTAGAGAGGAGAGAGGTTGAGACTGAGGGTTAGAGAGAGTAGAGAGGTTGAGACTGAGGGATAGAGAGAGGAGAGAGGTTGAGACTGAGGGACTGAGAGAGTAGAGAGGTTGAGACTGAGGGTTAGAGAGAGGAGAGAGATTGAGACTGAGGGATAGAGAGGAGAGAGGTTGAGACTGAGGGTTAGAGAGAGGAGAGAGGTTGAGACTGAGGGTTAGAGAGGAGAGAGGTTGAGACTGAGGGTTAGAGAGTGGAGAGCGGTTGAGACTGAGGGACTGAGAGAGTAGAGAGGTTGAGACTGAGGGTTAGAGAGAGGAGAGAGGTTGAGACTGAGGGATAGAGAGGAGAGAGGTTGAGACTGAGGGTTAGAGAGAGGAGAGAGGTTGAGACTGAGGGATAGAGAGAGGAGAGAGTTTGAGACTGAGGGTTAGAGAGGAGAGAGGTTGAGACAGGGTTAGAGAGAGGAGAGAGGTTGAGACTGAGGGTTAGAGAGGAAAGAGGTTGAGACTGAGGGTTAGAGAGAGACTGAGACTGATAGTTAGAGAGGAGAGAGGTTGAGAATGAGGGTTAGAGAGAGGAGAGAGGTTGAGACTGAGGGTTAGAGAGGAGAGAGGTTGAGACTGAGGGTTAGAGGGAGGAGAGAGTTTGAGACTGATAGTTAGAGAGGAGAGAGGTTGAGACTGAGGATTAGAGAGTAGAGAGTTTGAGACTGATGGTTAGAGAGAGGAGAGAGGTTGAGACTGAGGGTTAGAGAGAGGAGAGAGGTTGAGACTGAGGATTAGAGAGTAGAGAGTTTGAGACTGATGGTTAGAGAGAGGAGAGAGGTTGAGACTGAGGGTTAGAGAGAGAGGAGAGAGGTTGAGACTGAGGGTTAGAGAGAGGGGAGAGGTTGAGACTGAGGGTTAGAGAGAGGAGAGAGGTTGAGACTGAGGATTAGAGAGTAGAGAGTTTGAGACTGATGGTTAGAGAGAGGAGAGAGGTTGAGACTGAGGGTTAGAGAGAGAGGAGAGAGGTTGAGACAGGGTTAGAGAGAGGAGAGAGGTTGAGACTGATAGTTAGAGAGGTTGAGACTGAGGATTAGAGAGTAGAGAGTTTGAGACTGATGGTTAGAGAGAGGAGAGAGGTTGAGACTGAGGGTTAGAGAGAGAGGAGAGAGGTTGAGTCTGAGGGTTAGAGAGAGGGGAGAGGTTGAGACTGAGGGTTAGACAGCAGAGAGGTTGAGACTGAGGGTTAGAGAGAGAGGAGAGAGGTTGAGACTGAGGGTTAGAGAGAGGAGAGAGGTTGAGACTGAGGGTTAGAGAGGAGAGAGGTTGAGACTGAGGGTTAGAGAGAGTAGAGAGGTTGAGACTGATGGTTAGAGAGAGAGGGGAGAGGTTGAGAGAAGAGAGGTTGAGAGGAGAGAGGGCAGATCTCAAGAGAAGAGGCTGGTGGTCGCTGAGGGTCTGTGGGGTAGAGCCACAAGACTAGGTTCAAAAACGATTTGAAATATTTCAAATACTTTTAGCTGTGCTTGATTGAGCCTGCCTAGCTCAATGGACCAATAGAATAGTCCCACAAATGCATGCCACGCCCACATGGCACTCCAGGCAGGCTGTAGCAAACACTGAAAGTATTTGAAAGATTTCAAATAGTATTTTACACAGGTCTGGTCTGAGGTAGCTAGCCCACCTTCCATACCATACATCCCTCAGGGTCAGGTCTGGTCTGTGAGGTAGCTAGCCCACCTTCCATACCATACATCCCTCAGGGTCTGGTCTGGTCTGAGGTGGCTAGCCCACCTTCCATAGCATACATCCCTCAGGGTCTGGTCTCGTCTGAGGTAGCTAGCCCACCTTCCATAGCATACATCCCTCAGGGTCTGGTCTGAGGTAGCTAGCCCACCTTCCATACCATACATCCCTCATGGTCAGGTCTGGTCTGAGGTAGCTAGCCCACCTTCCATACCATACATCCCTCAGGGTCAGGTCTGGTCTGAGGTAGCTAGCCCACCTTCCATAGCATTCATCCCTCAGGGTCTGGTCTGTGAGGTAGCTAGCCCACCTTCCATACCATACATCCCTCAGGGTCAGGTCTGGTCTGAGGTAGCTAGCCCACCTTCCATACCATACATCCCTCAGGGTCAGGTCTGGTCTGAGGTAGCTAGCCCACCTTCCATACCATACATCCCTCAGGGTCTGGTCTGGTCTGTGAGGTAGCTAGCCCACCTTCCATAGCATACATCCCTCAGGGTCTGGTCTGTGAGGTAGCTAGCCCACCTTCCATAGCATATATCCCTCAGGGTCTGGTCTGGTCTGAGGTAGCTAGCCCACCTTCCATACCATACATCCCTCAGGGTCAGGTCTGGTATGAGGTAGCTAGCCCACCTTCCATACCATACATCCCTCAGGGTCAGGTCTGGTCTGTGAGGTAGCTAGCCCACCTTCCATAGCATTCATCCCTCAGGGTCTGGTCTGTGAGGTAGCTAGCCCACCTTCCATACCATACATCCCTCATGGTCAGGTCTGGTCTGTGAGGTAGCTAGCCCACCTTCCATAGCATACATCCCTCAGGGTCTGGATAACCAGAGGTGGATGAGAGGAGGGGAGAGGGGAAAAAGAAACTTGCTGACACATCTTTCTAGATATAGCATATAGTGCTCTATATGTTATGTGGGTGGGCAACAACACTCTGTGAGAGAGGGAAGAGAGGGAGAGGCAGGAGTTATATTTTCAAATGCTTCTCTTTGTTGTTGTTGTAGATTATTGGCACTTTAAAGTTGATCTTCAATGACTAATGTCAACATTGGGGTTTTATCTGCAGATAGTCCTACGTATAGTGTTTCCTGATTTAACTCACAGATTGTAGTAAAGCCAGAAAGTACTCAACTCTTTAGAGTTATGTAGTGCCAACATGATACAGATTGTATGTCACAGAACCACAGGATTTTTAGCAGGAGCACCACAGGTTAATTGAACAGCTCGTGACAGGAAGAGAGAACCCAGTGGGAGGTTTACTGTTTTCCAGGCCTCATGAATGGGCTCTTTGAGAACCTGGACCAGCAGGTGTGGTACTCTACATGAACGATAGTCGGATTCAGGAGGAAACACTATAGCAAAATGTTTTCAAATGGCAAGCTTAAATATCTCTTCTTATTAGATAAATATTTGGCATATGTATTTGACCCAGGTCAGCTTCTGATCAATAGACTACAGCTTTTAATCAATAGACTACAGCTTCTGATCAATAGACTACAGCTTCTGATCAATAGACTACAGCTTCTGATCAATAGACTACAGCTTCTGATCAATATACCACAGCTTCTGATCAATAGACTACAGCTTCTGATCAATAGACTACAGCTTCTGATCAATAGACTACAGCTTCTGATCAATAGACTACAGCTTCTGATCAATAGACTACAGCTTCTGATCAATATACTACAGCTTCTGATCAATAGACTACAGCTTCTGATCAATAGACTACAGCTTCTGATCAATAGACTACAGCTTCTGATCAATATACCACAGCTTCTGATCAATAGACTACAGCTTCTGATCAATAGACTACAGCTTCTGATCAATAGACTACAGCTTCTGATCAATAGACTACAGCTTCTGATCAATAGACTACAGCTTCTGATCAATAGACTACAGCTTTTGATCAATATACCACAGCTTCTGATCAATAGACTACAGCTTTTAATCAATATACTACAGCTTCTGATCAATATACTACAGCTTCTGATCAATAGACTACAGCTTCTGATCAATAGACTACAGCTTCTGATCAATATACTACAGCTTCTGATCAATAGACTACAGCTTCTGATCAATAGACTACAGCTTCTGATCAATATACTACAGCTTCTGATCAATATACTACAGCTTCTGATCAATAGACTACAGCTTCTGATCAATAGACTACAGCTTCTGATCAATATACTACAGCTTCTGATCAATATACCACAGCTTCTGATCAATAGACTACAGCTTCTGATCAATATACCACAGCTTCTGATCAATATACCACAGCTTCTGATCAATAGACTACAGCTTCTGATCAATATACTACAGCTTCTGATCAATATACCACAGCTTCTGATCAATAGACTACAGCTTCTGATCAATAGACTACAGCTTCTGATCAATATACCACAGCTTCTGATCAATAGACTACAGCTTCTGATCAATATACTACAGCTTTTGATCAATATACCACAGCTTCTGATCAATATACCACAGCTTCTGATCAATAGACTACAGCTTCTGATCAATAGACTACAGCTTCTGATCAATAGACCACAGCTTCTGATCAATAGACTACAGCTTCTGATCAATAGACTACAGCTTCTGATCAATAGACTACAGCTTCTGATCAATAGACTACAGCTTCTGATCAATAGACTACAGCTTCTGATCAATATACTACAGCTTCTGATCAATAGACTACAGCTTCTGATCAATAGACTCCAGCTTTTGATCAATATACTACAGCTTCTGATCAATAGACTACAGCTTCTGATCAATAGACTACAGCTTCTGATCAATAGACTACAGCTTCTGATCAATAGACTACAGCTTTTGATCAATAGACTACAGCTTTTGATCAATAGACTACAGCTTCTGATCAATAGACTACAGCTTCTGATCACCAGTGTGTGTGTGTGTGTGTGTGTGTGTGTGTGTGTGTGTGTGTGTGTGTGTGTGTGTGTGTGTGTGTGTGTGTGTGTGTGTGTGTGTGTGTGTGTGTGTGTGTGTTCAGTCGTGTCCGCTCCATCCCTAGACAAGAGGACGAGCAAGACCTTGATACACCAATATCAACAGCAGCAGGTTATTTTGAGTGTTTGGTAAATGTGCCTTTGGATTCTGTTTCCATACTACAGGAGAGTTGAAATATCCATTCACTGTTAAGCAGTGAGATTGGTTCCATATAATACTGTTTTCTCTTACTCAAATCAAATGTTATTTATCAAATGTGCCGAATTCAACTGGTGTAGACCTGGCAGTGAAATGCTTGCTTACGAACCTTTCCTAAAGATGCAGAGTTGACTTTTTTTGTAATTTGTACATTTTTTTTAGTTAACACCAGAGGAATGACTATAACATGCACAAGAATGGAGCTAAATACAGGAAGTACCAGATCAATGTGGAGCTAAATACAGGAAGTACCAGATCAATGTGGAGCTAAATACAGGAAGTACCAGATCAATGTGGAGCTAAATACAGGAAGTACCAGATCAATGTGGAGCTAAATACAGGAAGTACCAGATCAATGTGGAGCTAAATACAGGAAGTACCAGATCAATGTGGAGCTAAATACAGGAAGTACCAGATCAATGTGGAGCTAAATACAGGAAGTACCAGATCAATGTACATGAGGTATGAGGTACTTGAGGTAAATTTTTATTTATTTTTTATTTGACCTTTATTTAACCAGGAAGGCAAGTTGAGAACAAATTCTCATTTGCAACTGCGACCTGGCCAAGATAAAGCAAAGCAGTTCGACAACATACAACAACACAGAGTTACACATGGAGTATAACAAACATACAGTCAATAATACAGTAGAGAAATAAGTCTATATACAATGTGAGAAGATGAGATGAGATAAGGGAGGTAAAAGGCAATAAATAGGCCATGGTGGCGAAGTAAATACAATAGAGCAAGTAAAACACTGGAATGGTAGATTTGTAGTGGAAGAAAGTACAAAGTAGAAATAGAAATAATGGGGTGCAAAGGAGAAAAATAAATAAATAAATAAATAGAGTAGGGGAAGAGGTAGTTGTTTGGGCTAAATTATAGATGGGCTATGTACAGGTGCAGTAATCTGTGAGCTGCTCTGACAGCTGGTGCTTAAAGCTAGTGAGGGAGATAAGTGTTTCCAGTTTCAGAGATTTTTGTAGTTCGTTCCAGTCATTGGCAGCAGAGAACTGGAAGGAGAGGCGGCCGAAGGAGGAATTGGCTTTGGGGGTGACCAGTGAGATATACCTGCTGGAGCGCGTGCTACAGGTGGGTGCTGCTATGGTGACCAGCGAGCTGAGATAAGGGGGGACTTTACCTAGCAGGGTCTTGTAGATGACCTGGAGCCAGTGGGTTTGGCGACGAGTATGAAGCGAGGGTCAGCCAACGAGAGCGTACAGGTCGCAGTGGTGGGTAGTATATGGGGCTTTGGTGACAAAACGGATGGCACTGTGGTAGACTGCATCCAGTTTATTGAGTAGGATATTTGAGGCTATTTTGTAAATGACATCGCCGAAGTCGAGGATCGGTAGGATGGTCAGTTTTACGAGGGTATGTTTGACAGCATGAGTGAAAGATGCTTTGTTGCGAAATAGGAAGCCAATTCTAGATTTAATTTTGGACTGGAGATGTTTGATGTGAGTCTGGAAGGAGAGTTTACAGTTTACAGATATGTACATGAAGGCAGGATAAAGTGACCAGCCACAGTAGGGTAGCTCTAATCCTACACAGTTAAGACATATTTACTCAGGTTGGTGTCTTGAACTTCCAGCTTAAAAGACCAGAAGTGAATCAGGTCAGTTCTTCATCTTAATCTGGTCAGAGACACCTAAAAACACATTACCTCTGATTGATAGGATATCTTCTCTCTATCCTCCTCCCTCCATTCACTTCATCTCGTCATTCCTCTCCTCTCCCTTGCACTCAGTGTATCTGCTGCAGTGCTAGGCCTTATTTCCTGATGCCTCTCTATAAATGGATTTAATACAATAAGAATGCATTTGACCTCCTCACAGCAGTGAGTACAGATTATGGATTAACCCTCTGGGTCTATTTCTTTACAGAGTAATGTGTGGTAATCAGGTGATTTGTATTTTAATAGACCTAACCTTTTTCAAGGTGGTCCGTCACCTAGTTACCATGCCTTTTTCTATCGATTGGTTTCACAGTAAGGAGGCACACAGCACATTGAGTTAGTGATTATTGCTGTGACGTGTTTTCAGTCATCGTAGGGGTTCTTACTCTCTGGCTCTGTCACTTCTCTCTCTCTCTCTCTCTCTCTCCCTCTCTCTCTCTCCTCTCTCTCTCTCTCTCTCTCTCTCTCTCTCTCTCTCTCCCTCTCTCCCTCTCTCTCTCTCTCTCTCTCTCTCTCCCTCTCTCCTCTCTCTCTCTCTCTCTCTCCTCTCTCTCCCTCTCTCTCTCTCCCTCTCTCTCTCTCTCTCTCCCTTTCTCTCTCTCTCTCTCTCCATCATTTTCCCCCTCCTCTCTCTCGTTGTCTCTCTCTCGCTCTCTCCATCCCTTTCCCCCTCCTCTAACTGTCTCTCTCTTTGCCTCTCTCTCCTATTCTCTCTCTCTCCCTCTCGCTCTCTCTCTCTCTCTCTTGTTGTCTCCATTCCCTGAAACAACAGAAGAGAACCACCACTACCTCGTAGAGACCCTCTGGAAGTCTCCTTTATGTTCTATTCAAACTGAATTGTAGTGATTTTAACGAGCACCGTGCATCAGATGGAAATAATTCACTACATAGCGACTGCATAAAAACATACTTCAGCATTACAGAGAGAGTGAGAGGGAGAAAGAGAGTGGGAAAGAGAGTGGGAAAGAGAGATACAGAGAGAGAGAGGGAGAGGGGGGAGAGGGGGGGAGAGAGAGGGGGAGAGAGAGAGAGGGAGAGGGGGAGAGAGAGAGAGGCATTACATTGGTACTTTGATCATGTCTCTTGATATATGGGGCTGTTAAAGGGCGATGCATGCGTTTGCATTTTACATGTGATGTACTTCAAGTATTTCCTTGTTGCGTGGAGAAATGTTCCAGATTATTATTCACACGTTTCTGCAGAAGTCAGTTGATTCCAGTGCCTCTCAGGCCTGTCAATGTGCCAGTCTGAACCAATAAAACAACCCAAACCCAATTTATGTCCCGCTGGAATTAAATCAACGATGAAGCAGCAGCTGCGAT
>NC_138295.1:92820000-92827500 GCF_965601325.2 Salmo salar
GTCACTGTCTGGTAAATATGGTTTAGTACTGGGAATGTTCCCTACGTTTCAGTCACTGTCTGGTAAATATGATTCAGTACTGGGAATGTTCCCTACGTTTCAGTCAGTACTGGGAATGTTCCCTACATTTCAGTCAGTACTGGGAATGTTCCCTACGTTTCAGTCACTGTCTGGTAAATATGGTTTAGTACTGGGAATGTCCCCTACGTTCCAGTCACTGCCTGGTAAATATGATTCAGTACTGGGAATGTTCCCTACGTTTCAGTCACTGTCTGGTAAATATGGTTCAGTACTGGGAATGTTCCCTACGTTCCAGTCAGTGTCTGATAAATATGATTCAGGGAGTGTTTCCTAGAATATGTTTTTTCAGAGTGAAGTGGCCTCCAACAGTACTTGTATTGAAGCCTGTTATGCAAAACAATATTTTATATGGTAGGCATTTATGGGCTTAGAAATTATTTTTGAAGCATCTGTGAAGGGCTTATGAAGGCTCTATGAATGGTCTTTAAAGCCTTTATAATTGAGACCTGATCTTTTTTCCCATATTCTCAGATAAACATTTTGTTTAAAAGAATCACGAGTTCCAGATTTTGTCCCTGCATGTGAATATTATCTCATTATATTCCTGGTAATAATCACTGTATTTTACAGCTGTTATGTTCTGCCAAAGTCACTATTAGTTCTCCTCCCCAGTAAGTGTCTAACTGTCCTCAGGCCTCCAGCTGCTGAGCACCATGACCCTGTGTGTCCTGACACAGCTAGTCCAACAGAGAGCTCTGTTTTTGGGCCAGGCTCCAGCTCCCTGACTCCTGGGAGGTCTCTCTCTTCCAGACCTCCACTGATCCCACATAGCAAAAGGATTTTTAATAATGTTCGCTCTCGTGTGTGTGTGTGTGTGTGTGTGTGTGTGTGTGTGTGTGTGTGTGTGTGTGTGTGTGTGTGTGTGTGTGTGTGTGTGTGTGTGTGTGTGTGTGTGTGTGTGTGTGTGTGTGTGTGTGTGTGTGTGTGTGTGTGTGTTCAATCATCTATCATCTACAGTATACTACAGGATATCAGGAGGTGCTATAGTACAGGATATCAGGATATCTACTGTAGGGGCTATAGTACAGGATATCAGGATATCTACTGTAGGGGCTATAGTACAGGATATCAGGATATCTACTGTAGGGGCTATAGTACAGGATATCAGGATATCTACTGTAGGGGCTATAGTACAGGATATCAGGATATATACTGTAGGGGCTATAGTACAGGGTATCTACTGTAGGGGCTATAGTACAGGATATCAGGATATCTACTGTAGGGGCTATAGTACAGGATATCAGGATATCTACTGTAGGGGCTATAGTACAGGGTATCTACTGTAGGGGCTATAGTACAGGATATCAGGATATCTACTGTAGGGGCTATAGTACAGGGTATCTACTGTAGGGGGCTATAGTACAGGATATCAGGATATCTACTGTAGGGGCTATAGTACAGGATATCAGGATCATCTACTGTAGGGGCTATAGTACAGGGTATCTACTGTAGGGGGCTATAGTACAGGATATCAGGATATCTACTGTAGGGGCTATAGTACAGGGTATCTACTGTAGGGGCTATAGTACAGGATATCAGGATATCTACTGTAGGGGCTATATATAGGATGAGATCATCCTACTGTCTTCCCATGGTGATGTCATTTCCTCCATAAACAGCATGGCTTCCTTTCATCTAAGGCTCATATCCGCTGACACACATGCACAGATGTACACGCACACACACAGTGAGGATGGTATCATACAGACACACACAGTGAGGATGGTACCATACAGACACACACAGTGAGGATGGTATCATACAGACACACACAGTGAGGATGGTATCATACAGACACACACAGTGAGGATGGTATCATACAGACACACACAGTGAGGATGGTATCATACAGACACACACAGTGAGGATGGTATCATACAGACACACACAGTGAGGATGGTACCATACAGACACACACAGTGAGGATGGTATCATACAGACACACACAGTGAGGATGGTATCATACAGACACACACAGTGAGGATGGTATCATACAGACACACACAGTGAGGATGGTACCATACAGACAAACACAGTGAGGATGGTATCATACAGACACACACAGTGAGGATGGTATCATACAGACACACACAGTGAGGATGGTATCATACAGACACACACAGTGAGGATGGTATCATACAGACACACACAGTGAGGATGGTATCATACAGACACACACAGTGAGGATGGTACCATACAGACACACACAGTGAGGATGGTATCATACAGACACACACAGTGAGGATGGTATCATACAGACACACACAGTGAGGATGGTATCATACAGACAAACACAGTGAGGATGGTATCATACAGACACACACAATGAGGATGGTATCATACAGACAAACACAGTGACAATGGTATCAGCTGACATCATCCTGCATGCAGCCCATTGGTGCAGAGAGGACAGGCAGCGCCTAGGAAAATATGGTCTGGAATTTTATGGTTTGGAGGAATGTGTGTGTGTGTGTGTGTGTGTGTGTGTGTGTGTGTGTGTGTGTATGTGTATGTGTATGTGTGTGTGTGTGTGTGTGTGTGTGTGTGTGTGTGTGTGTGTGTGTGTGTGTGTGTGTGTGTGTGGGGGGGCTGATGTTAGTTAATAACCACTACTTTACACCCAATATTGAGTTATTCCAACAAACCCCTTGTGTTTTCACCCCACTCAGTCCTAAAGGAATGCAACCCTAAAAGCATTATATTCCCTATGTAGTGCACTACTTTTGACCAGATCCCCTATCGGCCCTGGTCACTAAATATGGAATAGGGTGCCATTTGTGACACAAATGTATACGACCGATATGTGCAATATGAGTTGGTGTATAATCTAACAGAGGTCTGAGTTGGTGTATAATCTAACAGAGGTCTGAGTTGGTGTATAATCTGACAGAGGTCTGAGTTGGTGTATAATCTGACAGAGGTCTGAGTTGGTGTATAATCTGACAGAGGTCTGAGTTGGTGTATAATCTAACAGAGGTCTGAGTTGGTGTATAATCTAACAGAGGTCTGAGTTGGTGTATAATCTGACAGAGGTCTGAGTTGGTGTATAATCTGACAGAGGTCTGAGTTGGTGTATAATCTAACAGAGGTCTGAGTTGGTGTATAATCTAACAGAGGTCTGAGTTGGTGTATAATCTAACAGAGGTCTGAGTTGGTGTATAATCTAACAGAGGTCTGAGTTGGTGTATAATCTAACAGAGGTCTGAGTTGGTGTATAATCTAACAGAGGTCTGAGTTGGTGTATAATCTAACAGAGGTCTGAGTTGGTGTATAATCTAACAGAGGTCTGAGTTGGTGTATAATCTAACAGAGGTCTGAGTTGGTGTATAATCTGACAGATGTCTGAGTTGGTGTATAATCTAACAGAGGTCTGAGTTGGTGTATAATCTAACAGAGGTCTGAGTTGGTGTATAATCTAACAGAGGTCTGAGTTGGTGTATAATCTGACAGAGGTCTGAGTTGGTGTATAATCTGACAGATGTCTGAGTTGGTGTATAATCTAACAGAGGTCTGAGTTGGTGTATAATCTAACAGAGGTCTGAGTTGGTGTATAATCTAACAGAGGTCTGAGTTGGTGTATAATCTGACAGATGTCTGAGTTGGTGTATAATCTAACAGAGGTCTGAGTTGGTGTATAATCTAACAGAGGTCTGAGTTGGTGTATAATCTGACAGATGTCTGAGTTGGTGTATAATCTAACAGAGGTCTGAGTTCGTGTATAATCTAACAGAGGTCTGAGTTGGTGTATAATCTAACAGAGGTCTGAGTTGGTGTATAATCTGAAAGATGTCTGAGTTGGTGTATAATCTAACAGAGGTCTGAGTTGGTGTATAATCCTACAGGCCTGTGGATGGTGTGGATATCCTCCTGTTTTATTTACAGCTAGTTTCTGACTGATTCATCCTTTTTGGAGGAAGAAAGGGATGATTTGCCTTCTCAATCATCCACATAGCTCTGTTTCAACCTCATGATGTCACAACATGTGTTTGGAATGTGGCATATGCCAAGGCTTGACCAGGACTAGCTCATAGGGGAAGCTTGGCTGTGTGTTGTACCTCGGCCAGGACTAGATCATAGGGGAAGCTTGGCTGTGTGTTGTACCTCGGCCAGGACTAGATCATAGGGGAAGCTTGGCTGTGTGTTGTACCTCGGCCAGGACTAGGTCATAGGGGAAGCTTGGCTGTGTGTTGTACCTCGGCCAGGACTAGGTCATAGGGGAAGCTTGGCTGTGTGTTGTACCTCGGCCAGGACTAGATCATAGGGGAAGCTTGGCTGTGTGTTGTACCTCGGCCAGGACTAGATCATAGGGGAAGCTTGGCTGTGTGTTGTACCTCGGCCAGGACTAGCTCATAGGGGAAGCTTGGCTGTGTGTTGTACCTCGGCCAGGACTAGATCATAGGGGAAGCTTGGCTGTGTGTTGTACCTTGTGTCATGCCTGCTCCCGCTCCCCCTCCTCGGCGCTCAAGGGCGCCAGGCTGCCCATCATTACGCACACCTGTCACCAGCGTTACGCGCATCAGAGCTTCATTGGACTCACCTGGACTCCTTCACTTTGTTGGTTGCTTCCCCTATATCTGTCTATTTCTCAGTTTGATCCCCGTGTCAGCATTGATGTTGTTTCTTTTCCCTTGTCCAGACGCCGTCCGTGTTTTGTTTCATGTCTGTTATTTATTCAAATGTTCACTCGCTTCTCGTCTCCCAGTGTCTGTCCTTACAGAATGCTGACACCAATATTGGAAGCATCAGGGAGTTTTTTGTTTTTTTGTTTAGGTTCAGGGAATGTGGCGGAAGGCTTGGCTCTGTGTTTGGACTGAGGGAATAGGAATGAGGCTTGGCTAGGACTGGATCTCAGGCTGAATGTGGTGTGGACTAAGGCTTAGCTAGGAGTGGGTTGGGAATGTGGTGTAAGGCTTGGACTGGATCACAGGTTGCTGTTTGGCAAAGACTTGATCATGTGTTGGGAATGTGGTGTAAAGTTATGGAAGGTTTGGCTATGACTGGATTGCAGCCTGCTGCTGAGGAGACAAGTATTTTCTCTCATTTTAAGAGAAGCGTACAGAACAGTTAAGAGAAGCCTAGAGAACAGCTTAGAGAAGTATAGAGAACAGCTACGAGAAGAATAGAGAACAGCTACGAGAAGAATAGAGAACAGCTACGAGAAGAATAGAGAACAGCTACGAGAAGTATAGAGAACAGCTACGAGAAGTATAGAGAACAGCTTAGAGAAGCATAGAGAACAGCTAAGAGAAGCATAGAGAACAGCTAAGAGAAGCATAGAGAACAGCTACGAGAAGCATAGAGAACAGCTAAGAGAAGCCTAGAGAACAGCTTAGAGAAGCATAGAGAATAGCTTAGAGAAGCATAGAGAACAGCCACGAGAAGAATAGAGAACAGCTACGAGAAGCATAGAGAACAGCTATGAGAAGCATAGATAACAGCTAAGAGAAGCGTAGAGAACAGCTTAGAGAAGCATAGAGAACAGCTTACAGAAGCGTAGAGAACAGCTATGAGAAGAGAACTGCTAAGAGAAGCATAGAGGACAGCTAAGAGAAGCATAGAGAACAGTTAAGAGAAGCATAGAGAATAGCTTAGAGAACAGCTAAGAGAAGCGTAGAGAACAGCTTAGAGAAGCATAGAGAACAGCTAAGAGAAGCTTAGAGAACAGCTAAGAGAAGCTTAGAGAACAGCTATGAGAAGCATAGAGAACAGCTTAGAGAAGCATAGAGAACAGCTAAGAGAAGCCTAGAGAACAGCTTAGAGAAGCATAGAGAATAGCTTAGAGAAGTATAGAGAACAGCCACGAGAAGAATAGAGAACAGCTACGAGAAGAATAGAGAACAGCTTAGAGAAGCATAGAGAACAGCTAAGAGAAGAAAACAGCTAAGAAAAGCATAGAAAGTGTATATTATTTTAACACATATTAACCAACATTTTCGATCGGGGCTATATAAATCATTTAGATGAATACGTTGGTAGGGTAATGACCCCAAGATGAAAGATGAAAAGGACCAATCAGATTGTCACGTCCTGACCAGTAAAGGGGTCATTGGTCATTGTAGTATGGTCAGGGCGTGGCAGGGGGTGTTGTTTTTGTGTGTTTTGGGGTTGGTTTATGTAGAGGGGATTTGTTCTAGTTTTCATTTTCTATGTTCATTTACTATGTGTCTCCGAGAATGGTTTCCAATCAGAGGCAGGTGTCTTTCGTTGTCTCTGATTGGAAGCCATACTTAGGCAGCCTGTTTTTTCCTTTGGGTTTGTGGGTGGTTGTTTTCCGTTATAGTCTTTGTACCTTACGGAACTGTCGATAGTCGTTTTGTTATTTTTGTTTAAGTGTTCACTTTATACGTTAAATAAAAGAAGATGAGCACTATACCCGCTGCGCCTTGGTCCGCTCCTTCCGACAGATATGACACAGATGTAGTGTCCAAGTCATGAAGAAAGCTTGAAAGGCACACCAAATGAAGCCTGCTAACTTGAGTTACTTCTCAAGATAAAACAACACATATTAAGACACATGAAAGCACCTGCACCTTAGTAACCATACAATAATAGTCAACTGCTGTTTTTCTATCGTACTCTGGAGGAAAATCTCTCTCTCTGTCTCTCTGTCTCTCTCTGTCTCTCTCTCTGTCTCTCTCTCTCTCTCTCTCTCTCTCTCTCTCTCCTCTCTCTCTCTCTCTCTCTCTCTCTCTCTCTCTCTCTCTCTCTCTCTCTCTCTCTCTCTCTCTCTCTCTCAAATGATATGGTTATGGTGAGTAAGTAGGGCTTTATTTTATTTATTCACCAATCACTCCCACTACCTTCTGTGACATGAGCTTTGTCCCTAGTTGCACTCTTTTCCCTATATAGTGCACTACCTTTGACCAGAGCCCTAGGTCCTATGGGCCCTAGTCAAAAGTAGTGCACTAGATGGGGAATATGATGCCATAGGGTGCTATTTGGGACATAACCATGCAGTCATTAAGTGATTGAGTTTCTGGAATGTTCAGCAGATGCCCCAAGTCACAAATCTTGCTGCTGTATTTGCACACTGTGGTATTTCACCCAGTAGATATGGGAGTTTATTAAAATTGGGTTTGTTTTTTCAAATTCTTTGTGGCTCTGTGTAATCTGAGGGAAATACGTGTCTCTAATATGGTCATACATTTGGCAGGATGTTAGGAAGTGCAGCTCAGTTTCCACCTCATTTTGAAGGCAGTGTGCATATAGCCTGTCTTCTCTTGAGAGCCAGGTCTGCCTATGGCGGCCTTTCTCAATAGCAAGGCTATGCTCACTGAGTCTGTACACAGTCAAAGATTTCCTTAAGTTTAGGTCAGTCATGGTGATCAGGTATTCTGCCCATGCCAGAGAGAGGAGAGAGAGAGAGGCTCACACCAACCACACACAGGTTGCACACATGCCATGTCTCTGGGCACATTC
>NC_138295.1:92832500-92875000 GCF_965601325.2 Salmo salar
TGTTATTATATTGAACTATAGACTACATGGTACTATATTGAACTGTAGACTACATGGTACTATGTTGAACTATAGACTATATGGTACTATGTTGAACTATAGACTACATGGTACTATGTTGAACTGTAGACTACATGGTACTATGTTGAACTATAGACTACATGTTATTATATTGAACTATAGACTACATGGTACTATATTGAACTGTCGACTACATGGTACTATATTGAACTGTAGACTACATGTTATTATGTTGAACTGTAGACTACATGGTACTATGTTGAACTATAGACTACATGGTACTATATTGAACTGTAGACTACATGGTACTATATTGAACTGTAGACTACATGTTATTATGTTGAACTGTAGAGTACATGGTACTATGTTGAACTATAGACTACATGGTACTATGTTGAACTATAGACTACATGGTACTATATTGAACTATAGACTACATGGTACTATGTTGAACTGTAGACTACATGGTACTATATTGAACTGTAGACTACATGTTACTATATTGAACTATAGACTACATGGTACTATGTTGAACTGTAGACTACATGGTACTATGTTGAACTGTAGACTACATGGTACTATATTGAACTGTAGACTACATGTTATTATATTGAACTATAGACTACATGTTACTATGTTAAACTGTAGACTACATGGTACTATATTGAACTATAGACTACATGTTATTATATTGAACTATAGACTACATGGTACTATATTGAACTGTAGACTACATGTTACTATATTGAACTATAGACTACATGTTACTATGTTGAACTGTAGACTACATGGTACTATATTGAACTATAGACTACATGTTATTATATTGAACTATAGACTACATGGTACTATATTGAACTGTAGACTACATGTTACTATATTGAACTATAGACTACATGGTACTATGTTAAACTGTAGACTACATGGTACTATATTGAACTGTAGACTACATGTTACTATATTGAACTATAGACTACATGGTACTATGTTGAACTGTAGACTACATGGTACTATGTTGAACTGTAGACTACATGGTACTATATTGAACTGTAGACTACATGTTATTATATTGAACTATAGACTACATGTTACTATGTTAAACTGTAGACTACATGGTACTATGTTGAACTGTAGACTACATGGTACTATATTGAACTGTAGACTACATGTTATTATATTGAACTATAGACTACATGTTACTATGTTAAACTGTAGACTACATGGTACTATATTGAACTATAGACTACATGTTATTATATTGAACTATAGACTACATGTTATTATATTGAACTGTAGACTACATGTTACTATATTGAACTATAGACTACATGTTACTATGTTGAACTGTAGACTACATGGTACTATATTGAACTGTAGACTACATGTTATTATATTGAACTATAGACTACATGGTACTATATTGAACTGTAGACTACATGTTACTATATTGAACTATAGACTACATGGTACTATGTTGAACTGTAGACTACATGGTACTATGTTGAACTGTAGACTACATGGTACTATATTGAACTATAGACTACATGGTACTATGTTATACTGTAGACTACATGGTACTATATTGAACTATAGACTACATGTTATTATATTGAACTATAGACTACATGGTACTATATTGAACTGTAGACTACATGTTACTATATTGAACTACAGACTACATGTTACTATGTTGAACTGTAGACTACATGGTACTATATTGAACTATAGACTACATGTTATTATATTGAACTATAGACTACATGGTACTATATTGAACTGTAGACTACATGTTACTATATTGAACTATAGACTACATGTTACTATGTTGAACTGTAGACTACATGGTACTATATTGAACTATAGACTACATGTTATTATATTGAACTATAGACTACATGGTACTATATTGAACTGTAGACTACATGGTACTATGTTGAACTATAGACTATATGGTACTATGTTGAACTATAGACTACATGGTACTATGTTGAACTGTAGACTACATGGTACTATGTTGAACTATAGACTACATGTTATTATATTGAACTATAGACTACATGGTACTATATTGAACTGTCGACTACATGGTACTATATTGAACTGTAGACTACATGTTATTATGTTGAACTGTAGACTACATGGTACTATGTTGAACTATAGACTACATGGTACTATATTGAACTGTAGACTACATATTACTATATTGAACTATAGACTACATGGTACTATGTTGAACTGTAGACTACATGGTACTATGTTGAACTGTAGACTACATGGTACTATATTGAACTGTAGACTACATGTTATTATATTGAACTATAGACTACATGTTACTATGTTAAACTGTAGACTACATGGTACTATATTGAACTATAGACTACATGTTATTATATTGAACTATAGACTACATGGTACTATATTGAACTGTAGACTACATGTTACTATATTGAACTATAGACTACATGTTACTATGTTGAACTGTAGACTACATGATACTATATTGAACTATAGACTACATGTTATTATATTGAACTATAGACTACATGGTACTATATTGAACTGTAGACTACATGTTACTATATTGAACTATAGACTACATGTTACTATGTTGAACTGTAGACTACATGGTACTATATTGAACTGTAGACTACATGGTACTATGTTGAACTATAGACTACATGTTACTATGTTGAACTGTAGACTACATGGTACTATATTGAACTATAGACTACATGGTACTATATTGAACTGTAGACTACATGTTACTATATTGAACTATAGACTACATGTTACTATGTTGAACTGTAGACTACATGGTACTATATTGAACTATAGACTACATGTTATTATATTGAACTATAGACTACATGGTACTATATTGAACTGTAGACTACATGGTACTATGTTGAACTATAGACTATATGGTACTATGTTGAACTATAGACTACATGTTATTATGTTGAACTGTAGACTACATGGTACTATGTTGAACTATAGACTACATGTTATTATATTGAACTATAGACTACATGGTACTATATTGAACTGTCGACTACATGGTACTATATTGAACTGTAGACTACATGTTATTATGTTGAACTGTAGACTACATGGTACTATGTTGAACTATAGACTACATGGTACTATATTGAACTGTAGACTACATGGTACTATGTTGAACTGTAGACTACATGGTACTATGTTGAACTGTAGACTACATGGTACTATATTGAACTGTAGACTACATGTTATTATATTGAACTATAGACTACATGTTACTATGTTAAACTGTAGACTACATGGTACTATATTGAACTATAGACTACATGTTATTATATTGAACTATAGACTACATGGTACTATATTGAACTGTAGACTACATGTTACTATATTGAACTATAGACTACATGTTACTATGTTGAACTGTAGACTACATGGTACTATATTGAACTATAGACTACATGTTATTATATTGAACTATAGACTACATGGTACTATATTGAACTGTAGACTACATGTTACTATATTGAACTATAGACTACATGGTACTATGTTAAACTGTAGACTACATGGTACTATATTGAACT
Source organism: Salmo salar (assembly GCF_965601325.2). Lineage (NCBI taxonomy): Eukaryota > Metazoa > Chordata > Actinopteri > Salmoniformes > Salmonidae > Salmo > Salmo salar. Next base: position 92,836,109 of record NC_138295.1, read on the forward strand.
GTAGACTACATGTTACTATATTGAACTATAGACTACATGGTACTATGTTGAACTGTAGACTACATGGTACTATGTTGAACTGTAGACTACATGGTACTATATTGAACTGTAGACTACATGTTATTATATTGAACTATAGACTACATGTTACTATGTTAAACTGTAGACTACATGGTACTATATTCAACTATAGACTACATGTTATTATATTGAACTATAGACTACATGGTACTATATTGAACTGTAGACTACATGTTACTATATTGAACTATAGACTACATGGTACTATGTTGAACTGTAGACTACATGGTACTATATTGAACTGTAGACTACATGGTACTATGTTGAACTATAGACTACATGTTACTATGTTGAACTGTAGACTACATGGTACTATATTGAACTATAGACTACATGGTACTATATTGAACTGTAGACTACATGTTACTATATTGAACTATAGACTACATGTTACTATGTTGAACTGTAGACTACATGGTACTATATTGAACTATAGACTACATGTTATTATATTGAACTATAGACTACATGGTACTATATTGAACTGTAGACTACATGGTACTATGTTGAACTATAGACTATATGGTACTATGTTGAACTATAGACTACATGTTATTATGTTGAACTGTAGACTACATGGTACTATGTTGAACTATAGACTACATGGTACTATGTTGAACTGTAGACTACATGGTACTATGTTGAACTGTAGACTACATGGTACTATATTGAACTGTAGACTACATGTTATTATATTGAACTATAGACTACATGTTACTATGTTAAACTGTAGACTACATGGTACTATATTGAACTATAGACTACATGTTATTATATTGAACTATAGACTACATGGTACTATATTGAACTGTAGACTACATGTTACTATATTGAACTATAGACTACATGTTACTATGTTGAACTGTAGACTACATGGTACTATATTGAACTATAGACTACATGTTATTATATTGAACTATAGACTACATGGTACTATATTGAACTGTAGACTACATGTTACTATATTGAACTATAGACTACATGGTACTATGTTAAACTGTAGACTACATGGTACTATATTGAACTGTAGACTACATGTTACTATATTGAACTATAGACTACATGGTACTATGTTGAACTGTAGACTACATGGTACTATGTTGAACTGTAGACTACATGGTACTATATTGAACTGTAGACTACATGTTATTATATTGAACTATAGACTACATGTTACTATGTTAAACTGTAGACTACATGGTACTATGTTGAACTGTAGACTACATGGTACTATATTGAACTGTAGACTACATGTTATTATATTGAACTATAGACTACATGTTACTATGTTAAACTGTAGACTACATGGTACTATATTGAACTATAGACTACATGTTATTATATTGAACTATAGACTACATGTTATTATATTGAACTGTAGACTACATGTTACTATATTGAACTATAGACTACATGTTACTATGTTGAACTGTAGACTACATGGTACTATATTGAACTATAGACTACATGTTATTATATTGAACTATAGACTACATGGTACTATATTGAACTGTAGACTACATGTTACTATATTGAACTATAGACTACATGGTACTATGTTGAACTGTAGACTACATGGTACTATGTTGAACTGTAGACTACATGGTACTATATTGAACTGTAGACTACATGTTATTATATTGAACTATAGACTACATGGTACTATGTTATACTGTAGACTACATGGTACTATATTGAACTATAGACTACATGTTATTATATTGAACTATAGACTACATGGTACTATATTGAACTGTAGACTACATGTTACTATATTGAACTACAGACTACATGTTACTATGTTGAACTGTAGACTACATGGTACTATATTGAACTATAGACTACATGTTATTATATTGAACTATAGACTACATGGTACTATATTGAACTGTAGACTACATGTTACTATATTGAACTATAGACTACATGTTACTATGTTGAACTGTAGACTACATGGTACTATATTGAACTATAGACTACATGTTATTATATTGAACTATAGACTACATGGTACTATATTGAACTGTAGACTACATGGTACTATGTTGAACTATAGACTATATGGTACTATGTTGAACTATAGACTACATGGTACTATGTTGAACTGTAGACTACATGGTACTATGTTGAACTATAGACTACATGTTATTATATTGAACTATAGACTACATGGTACTATATTGAACTGTCGACTACATGGTACTATATTGAACTGTAGACTACATGTTATTATGTTGAACTGTAGACTACATGGTACTATGTTGAACTATAGACTACATGGTACTATATTGAACTGTAGACTACATGGTACTATATTGAACTGTAGACTACATGTTATTATGTTGAACTGTAGAGTACATGGTACTATGTTGAACTATAGACTACATGGTACTATGTTGAACTATAGACTACATGGTACTATATTGAACTATAGACTACATGGTACTATGTTGAACTGTAGACTACATGGTACTATATTGAACTGTAGACTACATGTTACTATATTGAACTATAGACTACATGGTACTATGTTAAACTGTAGACTACATGGTACTATATTGAACTATAGACTACATGTTATTATATTGAACTATAGACTACATGGTACTATATTGAACTGTAGACTACATGTTACTATATTGAACTATAGACTACATGTTACTATGTTGAACTGTAGACTACATGGTACTATATTGAACTATAGACTACATGTTATTATATTGAACTATAGACTACATGGTACTATATTGAACTGTAGACTACATGTTACTATATTGAACTATAGACTACATGGTACTATGTTAAACTGTAGACTACATGGTACTATATTGAACTGTAGACTACATGTTACTATATTGAACTATAGACTACATGGTACTATGTTGAACTGTAGACTACATGGTACTATGTTGAACTGTAGACTACATGGTACTATATTGAACTGTAGACTACATGTTATTATATTGAACTATAGACTACATGTTACTATGTTAAACTGTAGACTACATGGTACTATATTGAACTATAGACTACATGTTATTATATTGAACTATAGACTACATGGTACTATATTGAACTGTAGACTACATGTTACTATATTGAACTATAGACTACATGGTACTATGTTGAACTGTAGACTACATGGTACTATATTGAACTATAGACTACATGTTATTATATTGAACTATAGACTACATGGTACTATATTGAACTGTAGACTACATGTTACTATATTGAACTATAGACTACATGGTACTATGTTGAACTGTAGACTACATGGTACTATGTTGAACTGTAGACTACATGGTACTATATTGAACTGTAGACTACATGTTATTATATTGAACTGTTGACTACATGTTACTATGTTAAACTGTAGACTACATGGTACTATATTGAACTATAGACTACATGTTATTATATTGAACTATAGACTACATGGTACTATATTGAACTGTAGACTACATGTTACTATATTGAACTATAGACTACATGTTACTATGTTGAACTGTAGACTACATGGTACTATATTGAACTATAGACTACATGTTATTATATTGAACTATAGACTACATGGTACTATATTGAACTGTAGACTACATGTTACTATATTGAACTATAGACTACATGTTACTATGTTGAACTGTAGACTACATGGTACTATATTGAACTATAGACTACATGTTATTATATTGAACTATAGACTACATGGTACTATATTGAACTGTAGACTACATGTTACTATATTGAACTATAGACTAAATGGTACTATGTTAAACTGTAGACTACATGGTACTATATTGAACTGTAGACTACATATTACTATATTGAACTATAGACTACATGGTACTATGTTGAACTGTAGACTACATGGTACTATGTTGAACTGTAGACTACATGGTACTATATTGAACTGTAGACTACATGTTATTATATTGAACTATAGACTACATGTTACTATGTTAAACTGTAGACTACATGGTACTATATTGAACTATAGACTACATGTTATTATATTGAACTATAGACTACATGGTACTATATTGAACTGTAGACTACATGTTACTATATTGAACTATAGACTACATGTTACTATGTTGAACTGTAGACTACATGATACTATATTGAACTATAGACTACATGTTATTATATTGAACTATAGACTACATGGTACTATATTGAACTGTAGACTACATGTTACTATATTGAACTATAGACTACATGGTACTATATTGAACTGTAGACTACATGTTATTATATTGAACTATAGACTACATGTTACTATGTTAAACTGTAGACTACATGGTACTATATTGAACTATAGACTACATGTTATTATATTGAACTATAGACTACATGGTACTATATTGAACTGTAGACTACATGTTACTATATTGAACTATAGACTACATGGTACTATGTTGAACTGTAGACTACATGGTACTATATTGAACTATAGACTACATGTTATTATATTGAACTATAGACTACATGGTACTATATTGAACTGTAGACTACATGTTACTATATTGAACTATAGACTACATGGTACTATGTTGAACTGTAGACTACATGGTACTATGTTGAACTGTAGACTACATGGTACTATATTGAACTGTAGACTACATGTTATTATATTGAACTGTTGACTACATGTTACTATGTTAAACTGTAGACTACATGGTACTATATTGAACTATAGACTACATGTTATTATATTGAACTATAGACTACATGGTACTATATTGAACTGTAGACTACATGTTACTATATTGAACTATAGACTACATGTTACTATGTTGAACTGTAGACTACATGGTACTATATTGAACTATAGACTACATGTTATTATATTGAACTATAGACTACATGGTACTATATTGAACTGTAGACTACATGTTACTATATTGAACTATAGACTACATGTTACTATGTTGAACTGTAGACTACATGGTACTATATTGAACTATAGACTACATGTTATTATATTGAACTATAGACTACATGGTACTATATTGAACTGTAGACTACATGTTACTATATTGAACTATAGACTAAATGGTACTATGTTAAACTGTAGACTACATGGTACTATATTGAACTGTAGACTACATATTACTATATTGAACTATAGACTACATGGTACTATGTTGAACTGTAGACTACATGGTACTATGTTGAACTGTAGACTACATGGTACTATATTGAACTGTAGACTACATGTTATTATATTGAACTATAGACTACATGTTACTATGTTAAACTGTAGACTACATGGTACTATATTGAACTATAGACTACATGTTATTATATTGAACTATAGACTACATGGTACTATATTGAACTGTAGACTACATGTTACTATATTGAACTATAGACTACATGTTACTATGTTGAACTGTAGACTACATGATACTATATTGAACTATAGACTACATGTTATTATATTGAACTATAGACTACATGGTACTATATTGAACTGTAGACTACATGTTACTATATTGAACTATAGACTACATGTTACTATGTTGAACTGTAGACTACATGGTACTATATTGAACTGTAGACTACATGGTACTATGTTGAACTATAGACTACATGTTACTATGTTGAACTGTAGACTACATGGTACTATATTGAACTATAGACTACATGGTACTATATTGAACTGTAGACTACATGTTACTATATTGAACTATAGACTACATGTTACTATGTTGAACTGTAGACTACATGGTACTATATTGAACTATAGACTACATGTTATTATATTGAACTATAGACTACATGGTACTATATTGAACTGTAGACTACATGGTACTATGTTGAACTATAGACTATATAATACTATGTTGAACTATAGACTACATGTTATTATGTTGAACTGTAGACTACATGGTACTATGTTGAACTATAGACTACATGTTATTATATTGAACTATAGACTACATGGTACTATATTGAACTGTAGACTACATGTTATTATGTTGAACTGTAGACTACATGGTACTATGTTGAACTATAGACTACATGGTACTATATTGAACTGTAGACTATATGGTACTATATTGAACTGTAGACTACATGTTATTATGTTGAACTGTAGACTACATGGTACTATGTTGAACTATAGACTACATGGTACTATGTTGAACTATAGACTACATGGTACTATATTGAACTATAGACTACATGGTACTATGTTGAACTGTAGACTACATGGTACTATATTGAACTGTAGACTACATGTTACTATATTGAACTATAGACTACATGGTACTATGTTGAACTGTAGACTACATGGTACTATGTTGAACTGTAGACTACATGGTACTATATTGAACTGTAGACTACATGTTATTATATTGAACTATAGACTACATGTTACTATGTTAAACTGTAGACTACATGGTACTATATTGAACTATAGACTACATGTTATTATATTGAACTATAGACTACATGGTACTATATTGAACTGTAGACTACATGTTACTATATTGAACTATAGACTACATGTTACTATGTTGAACTGTAGACTACATGGTACTATATTGAACTATAGACTACATGTTATTATATTGAACTATAGACTACATGGTACTATATTGAACTGTAGACTACATGTTACTATATTGAACTGTAGACTACATGGTACTATATTGAACTGTAGACTACATGTTATTATGTTGAACTGTAGACTACATGGTACTATGTTGAACTATAGACTACATGGTACTATGTTGAACTATAGACTACATGGTACTATATTGAACTATAGACTACATGGTACTATGTTGAACTGTAGACTACATGGTACTATATTGAACTGTAGACTACATGTTACTATATTGAACTATAGACTACATGGTACTATGTTGAACTGTAGACTACATGGTACTATGTTGAACTGTAGACTACATGGTACTATATTGAACTGTAGACTACATGTTATTATATTGAACTATAGACTACATGTTACTATGTTAAACTGTAGACTACATGGTACTATATTGAACTATAGAAAACATGTTACTATGTTGAACTGTAGACTACATGGTACTATATTGAACTGTAGCCTACATGGTACTATGTTGAACTATAGACTACATGTTACTATGTTAAACTGTAGACTACATGTTATTATGTTGAACTGTAGACTACATGGTACTATGTTGAACTATAGACTACATGGTACTATGTTGAACTATAGACTACATGGTACTATGTTGAACTGTAGACTACATGGTACTATGTTGAACTATAGACTACATGGTACTATATTGAACTGTAGACTACATGGTACTATATTGAACTATAGACTACATTTACATTTACGTCATTTAGCAGACGCTCTTATCCAGAGCGACTTACAAATTGGTGCATTCACCTTATGATATCCAGTGGAACAACCACTTTACAATAGTACATCTGTATCTTTTTTTTTGGGGGGGGGGGGGGGGGGGTTAGAAGGATTACTTTATCCTATCCCAGGTATTCCTTAAAGAGGTGGGGTTTCAGGTGTCTACGGAAGGTGGTGATTGACTCCGCTGTCCTGGCGTCGTGGGGGAGCTTGTTCCACCATTGGGGTGCCAGAGCAGCGAACAGTTTTGACTGGGCTGAGCGGGAACTGTGCTTCCGCAGAGGTAGGGAGGCGAGCAGGCCAAAGGTGGATGAACACAGTGCCCTTCTTTGGGTGTAGGGACTGATCAGAGCCTGAAGGTACGGAGGTGCCGTTCCCCTCACAGCTCCGTAGGCAAGCACCATGGTCTTGTAGCAGATGCGAGCTTCAACTGGAAGCCAGTGGAGTGTGCGGAGGAGCGGGATGACGTGAGAGAACTTGGGAAGGCTGAACACCAGACGGGCTGCGGTGTTCTGGATGAGTTGTAGGGGTTTGATGGCACAGGCAGGGAGCCCAGCCAACAGCGAGTTGAAGTAATCCAGACGGGAGATGACAAGTGCCTGGATTAGGACCTGCGCCGCTTCCTGTGTAAGGCAGGGTCGTACTCTGCGAATGTTGTAGAGCATGAACCTACAGGATCGGATCACCGCCTTGATGTTAGCGGAGAACGACAGGGTGTTGTCCAGGGTCACGCCAAGGTTCTTAGCACTCTGGGAGGAGGACACAATGGAGTTGTTAACCGTGATGGCGAGATCATGGAACGGGCAGTCCTTCCCCGGGAGGAAGAGCAGCTCCGTCTTGCCGAGGTTCAGCTTGAGGTGGTGATCCGTCATCCACACTGCTATGTCTGCCAGACATGCAGAGATGCGATTCGCCACCTGGTTATCATGTTACTATGTTGAACTGTAGACTACATGGTACTATGTTGAACTATAGACTACATGGTACTATATTGAACTATAGACTACATGGTACTATGTTGAATTATAGACTACATGTTATTATGTTGAACTATAGACTACATGGTACTATGTTGAACTGTAGACGACATGGTACTATGTTGAACTATAGACTACATGTTATTATGTTGAACTATAGACTACATGGTACTATATTGAACTGTAGACTACATGTTACTATATTGAACTATAGACTACATGGTACTATGTTGAACTGTAGACTACATGTTATTATGTTGAACTGTAGACTACATGGTACTATGTTGAACTGTAGAGTACATGTTATTATGTTGAACTATAGACTACATGGTACTATGTTGAACTGTAGACTACATGTTATTATGTTGAACTGTAGACTACATGTTATTATGTTGAACTGTAGACTACATGGTACTATATTGAACTATAGACTACATGGTACTATGTTGAACTATAGACTACATGGTACTATGTTGAACTGTAGACTACATGTTATTATGTTGAACTGTAGACTACATGTTATTATGTTGAACTGTAGACTACATGTTACTATATTGAACTATAGACTACATGTTATTATATTGAACTATAGACTACATGGTACTATATTGAACTGTAGACTACATGTTACTATATTGAACTATAGACTACATGGTACTATGTTGAACTATAGACTACATGGTACTATGTTGAACTATAGACTACATGGTACTATATTGAACTATAGACTACATGGTACTATGTTGAACTATAGACTACATGGTACTATGTTGAACTGTAGACTACATGGTACTATATTGAACTGTAGACTACATGTTATTATATTGAACTATAGACTACATGTTACTATGTTAAACTGTAGACTACATGGTACTATATTGAACTATAGACTACATGTTATTATATTGAACTATAGACTACATGGTACTATATTGAACTGTAGACTACATGTTACTATATTGAACTATAGACTACATGTTACTATGTTGAACTGTAGACTACATGGTACTATATTGAACTATAGACTACATGTTATTATATTGAACTATAGACTACATGGTACTATATTGAACTGTAGCCTACATGGTACTATGTTGAACTATAGACTACATGTTACTATGTTGAACTATAGACTACATGTTATTATGTTGAACTGTAGACTATATGGTACTATGTTGAACTGTAGCGTTCAGGTCACATCTAATTCACCATGGCCTATTCCAACTGAAGTGGTTTTAGTCTATAGCAAAATGAAAACAGAATAATCTGAGATTGTTTCTTAGGGTCAGTGAACTCTACTCACGTAGTTTGACCTACAGCATTAGGGTGACATGTCATTTCATTTTGGCCTGTAGAAGTTGACTGAAAGTTTGTGTTGCATGTTGAATGAAGAGTAGAATAACGTCCAGCTAGGTCGTCCAGCCCTGGTGATCTCATAGGTCTCATACCACAGCAGAAACAGCAGCTCTACAGCTGGGGTTGTGTGTGTGTGTGTGTGTTTGTGTTTGTGTGTGTGTGTGTGTGTGTGTGTGTGTGTGTGTGTGTGTGTGTGTGTGTGTGTGTGTGTGTGTGTGTGTGTGTGTGTGTGTGTGTGTGCAGCAGCAGTGCTCTGCCTACCAGTAGCAGTTCATGCGAGGTCAGGCAGCTTGCGGCGCCCAGGGAAATGAGACCGTCTTGGCTCAGACACAGTCTGTGTCCCAAATGGCCACTTATTCCCTATTTAGTGCATAGGGCCCAGGGTTCCATTTGGAATGCAGACTCTAGTCTTCTGGGAGCAGCTCATATCCACAGTGTTGCTGAGCATGTGTCTGACAGCACACCCGGGTTCAGATAGTATTCAAACATCTTTCAAGTACGTTGAGCGTTTGCGTTAGCCTTCCTGGAGCGCCAGTTTACACCTTTGAGACTATTCTCTTGTTTCCTTTCTGCCAGGCAAACTCAATCAAACCCAGATAAAATATTTGAAATGATTTTCAAGAATACCTGAACCCAGGTCTGTCTTGGAAACCATCTTCGTTATTAGAGCAAGATTTAAATATAACATTTCAGGAAGCAGAAGAAAAAAAACACATAAGTGAGTACATATATACATTCACACACATGGTTTTGAATGAAAAATGAATCTGATATAACTTTAATAAACCGTGCTGGCTGTACTATATGAGAGTTATGCTGTCTGGTGTTCTTCTAGTGGGGCTGATGGGTTGTCAGCACGACTCATTTTGATCAAGTTACACTGACATGTTGGACCTGAGTAAACAACGTGTCGGCCAAATACTTCTGGAGACAAGACCAACAAGACAGTATATCAGGGTGAATTTAATCTCAGCAACCAGAACTAAGTCTTGAACTCAGTACCAAAGATGGCCCCCTATTCCCTACATAGTACACAACATCTGTCCAGAGCTCTATGGGCCCTATATAGTTAATACCCTGACCCCATCTCCTAGGTCAATAACTACTACTGACCCTGACCCCATCTCCTAGGTCAATAACTACTACTGACCCTGACCCCATCTCCTAGGTCAATAACTACTACTGACCCTGACCCTGACCCCATCTCCTAGGTCAATAACTACTACTGACCCTGACCCCATCTCCTAGGTCAATAACTACTACTGACCCTGACCCCATCTCCTAGGTCAATAACTACTACTGACCCTGACCCCATCTCCTAGGTCAATAACTACTACTGACCCTGACCCCATCTCCTAGGTCAATAACTACTACTGACCCTGACCCTATCTCCTAGGTCAATAACTACTACTGACCCTGACCCTGACCCCATCTCCTAGGTCAATAACTACTACTGACCCTGACCCCATCTCCTAGGTCAATAACTACTACTGACCCTGACCCCATCTCCTAGGTCAATAACTACTACTGACCCTGACCCCATCTCCTAGGTCAATAACTACTACTGACCCTGACCCCATCTCCTAGGTCAATAACTACTACTGACCCTGACTCCATCTCCTAGGTCAATAACTACTACTGACCCTGACCCCATCTCCTAGGTCAATAACTACTACTGACCCTGACCCCATCTCCTAGGTCAATAACTACTACTGACCCTGACCCCATCTCCTAGGTCAATAACTACTACTGACCCTGACCCCATCTCCTAGGTCAATAACTACTACTGACCCTGACCCCATCTCCTAGGTCAATAACTACTACTGACCCTGACCCCATCTCCTAGGTCAATAACTACTACTGACCCTGACCCCATCTCCTAGGTCAATAACTACTACTGACCCTGACCCCATCTCCTAGGTCAATAACTACTACTGACCCTGACCCCATCTCCTAGGTCAATAACTACTACTGACCCTGACCCCATCTCCTAGGTCAATAACTACTACTGACCCTGACCCCATCTCCTAGGTCAATAACTACTACTGACCCTGACCCCATCTCCTAGGTCAATAACTACTACTGACCCTGACCCCATCTCCTAGGTCAATAACTACTACTGACCCTGACCCCATCTCCTAGGTCAATAACTACTACTGACCCTGACCCCATCTCCTAGGTCAATAACTACTACTGACCCTGACCCCATCTCCTAGGTCAATAACTACTACTGACCCTGACCCCATCTCCTAGGTCAATAACTACTACTGACCCTGACCCCATCTCCTAGGTCAATAACTACTACTGACCCTGACCCCATCTCCTAGGTCAATAACTACTACTGACCCTGACCCCATCTCCTAGGTCAATAACTACTACTGACCCTGACCCCATCTCCTAGGTCAATAACTACTACTGACCCTGACCCCATCTCCTAGGTCAATAACTACTACTGACCCTGACCCCATCTCCTAGGTCAATAACTACTACTGACCCTGACCCCATCTCCTAGGTCAATAACTACTACTGACCCTGACCCCATCTCCTAGGTCAATAACTACTACTGACCCTGACCCCATCTCCTAGGTCAATAACTACTACTGACCCTGACCCCATCTCCTAGGTCAATAACTACTACTGACCCTGACCCCATCTCCTAGGTCAATAACTACTACTGACCCTGACCCCATCTCCTAGGTCAATAACTACTACTGACCCTGACCCCATCTCCTAGGTCAATAACTACTACTGACCCTGACCCCATCTCCTAGGTCAATAACTACTACTGACCCTGACCCTGACCCCATCTCCTAGGTCAATAACTACTACTGACCCTGACCCTGACCCCATCTCCTAGGTCAATAACTACTACTGACCCTGACCCTATCTCCTAGGTCAATAACTACTACTGACCCTGACCCCATCTCCTAGGTCAATAACTACTACTGACCCTGACCCCATCTCCTAGGTCAATAACTACTACTGACCCTGACCCCATCTCCTAGGTCAATAACTACTACTGACCCTGACCCCATCTCCTAGGTCAATAACTACTACTGACCCTGACCCCATCTCCTAGGTCAATAACTACTACTGACCCTGACCCCATCTCCTAGGTCAATAACTACTACTGACCCTGACCCTGACCCCATCTCCTAGGTCAATAACTACTACTGACCCTGACCCCATCTCCTAGGTCAATAACTACTACTGACCCTGACCCCATCTCCTAGGTCAATAACTACTACTGACCCTGACCCTGACCCCACCTCCTAGGTCAATAACTACTACTGACCCTGACCCTGACCCCATCTCCTAGGTCAATAACTACTACTGACCCTGACCCTGACCCCATCTCCTAGGTCAATAACTACTACTGACCCTGACCCCATCTCCTAGGTCAATAACTCCTACTGACCCTGACCCTGACCCCATCTCCTAGGTCAATAACTCCTACTGACCCTGACCCTGACCCTGACCCCATCTCCTAGGTCAATAACTCCTACTTCAATAGGATCTGAGATGTGAAAACAGACACGGGGACAGTGCTGTACCAGACAAGAAGGAGCAGGGATCAGTAAGGAAGGGGTGTCATTGTGCTTTGACTGCCCATTAATTAAAACAAAGTATATGCTTCCCAGACCTTTTTGGATTCCATATCTTAACACCCATGCAGTGTAAGGCTAATTTCACCTTGGTACCGAGCCTAGCCAAATTATAGCCTTCACACTGTTACAACAGCTATGCTTACCGGCTGGAAAAAAGAATCATTAGGGACTTTCCAGCTATGATAGTGTGTGTGTCAGGGTTTTACTGTAGACCTGCAGAGCAGCTGACTACACACTGGATTCAGCCCCTCCTGTGTGTGTGTGTGTGTGTGTGTGTGTGTGTGTGTGTGTGTGTGTGTGTGTGTGGTCCTTGTATCCTTTCCTTGTGGCTCCATGGGAGTGTTAAGAGCGCTTAGCCAAAGCCTGAGTCACTGCTCCATGCTATTATCCTAACCCGGGCATGCTTGGCTAGAGCCTCAGGGCTGGAGAAAGATCCACATACTGTAATGAAGAGTCTATGACATACTGCACTGAAGAGTCTATGTCATACTGTACTGAAGAGTCTATGGCATACTGCACTGAAGAGTCTATGGCATACTGTACTGAAGAGTCTATGTCTATGACATACTGTACTGAAGAGTCTATGTCTATGGCATACTGTACTGAAGAGTCTATGTCTATGAAATACTGTACTGAAGAGTCTATGTCTATGGCATACTGTACTGAAGAGTCTATGTCTATGAAATACTGTACTGAAGAGTCTATGTCTATGACATAGTGTACTGAAGAGTCTATGTCTATGACATACTGTACTGAAGAGTCTATGTCTATGACATACTGTACTGAAGAGTCTATGACATACTGTACTGATGGTGGAACAAGCTCCCTCACGACGCCAGGACAGCGGAGTCAATCACCACCTTCCGGAGACACCTGAAACCCCACCTCTTTAAGGAATACCTGGGATAGGATAAAGTAATCCTTCTAACCCCCCCCTTAAAAGATTTAGATGCACTATTGTAAAGTGGTTGTTCCACTGGATATTATAAGGTGAATGCACCAATTTGTAAGTCGCTCTGGATAAGAGCGTCTGCTAAATGACTTAAATGTAAATGTAAGAGTCTATGGCATACTGTACTGAAGAGTCTATGACATACTGCACTGAAGAGTCTATGTCATACTGTACTGAAGAGTCTATTTCATACTCCACTGAAGAGTCTATGGCATACTGTACTGAAGAGTCTATGACATACTGTACTGAAGAGTCTATGACATACTGTACTGAAGAGTCTATGGCATACTGTACTGAAGAGTCTATGACATACTGTACTGAAAAGTCTATGATATACTGTACTGAAGAGTCTATTTCATACTGCACTGAAGAGTCTATGACATACTGTACTGAAGAGTCTATGACATACTGCACTGAAGAGTCTATGTCATACTGTACTGAAGAGTCTATTTCATACTGCACTGAAGAGTCTATGACATACTGTACTGAAGAGTCTATGTCAATGGCATACTGTACTGAAGAGTCTATGACATACTGTACTGAAGAGTCTATTTAATACTGTACTGAAGAGTCTATGACATACTGTACTAAAGAGTCTATTTCATACTGTACTGAAGAGTCTATGTCATACTGTACTGAAGAGTCTATGTCATACTGTACTGAAGAGTCTATGGCATAAAGTATGCCATAGACTCTTCAGTACAGTATGCCATAGACTCTTCAATACAGTATGTCATAGACTCTTCAGTGCAGTATGTCATAGACATAGACTCTTCAGTACAGTATGTCATATTCTCTCAATCTATATTTTCAAAAGGATGTGAGTCTCGTGTTAATATTTCACAAACACTTGATTTACAGTGTATTCAGAAAGTATTCAGACCCCTTAACTTTACAACATTTTGATACATTACAGCCTTATTATAAAATTGATTAAATACATAAAAATTGTCATCAATCTACACACAATACCCCATAATGACATCCCAATACCCCATAATGACATCACAATACCCCATAATGACATCACAATACCCCATAATGGCATCGCAATACCCCACAATGACATCACAATACCCCACAATGACATCACAATACCCAATAATGACATCACAATACCCCATAATGACATCCCAATACCCAACAATGACATCACAATACCCCATAATCAAATCACAATACCCCACAATGACAAAGCAAGAACAGGTTGTTATACATTTTAGCAAATGTATTAAAAATATGAAACAGAAATACCTTATTTGCATAAGTATTCAGTCCCTTTGCTATGATACTTGAAATTGAGCTCAGGTGCATCCTGTTTCCATTGATCATCCTTGAGATGTTTCTACAACTTGATTGGAGTCCACCTGTGGTAAATTCAATTGATTGGACATGAGTTGGAAAGGCACAAACCTGTCTATATAAGGTCCCACAGTTGACAGTGCATATCAGAGCAAAAGCCAAGCCATAAGGTCTAAGGAATTGTCCGTAGAGCTCCGAGACAGTATATCTTTAGTCACAAACCATAGACAAGTCAGTTGTATAATGCAGTAGTGTATTCCAGACAGTCTGTGTTCATTCCCCCTTCAAATGTATCACGTGTTATTCATGTGTCATGGGAATATTACTGTATCCTGCTGCTCCTAAGAGAGCTGACTTTGATTAAATTGTGCAAAGCTTCTCTGCGTCTATCGATAATGCTACCATATGGGTGTGTTGCGAAGGATCTGCTACCTCCTCCTGTGAATCAGTCTCAGAGAATCTGCGTCCTGAATGGCACCTCATTCCCTATTCTCTTCAGGGCCCATAGGGCTCTGGTCAAAAGTAGTGCCCTATTTAGGGAAACAGGGTGCCATTTGGGACATAGGCAACGTCTCAGAGATGATTAAGACCTAAGTATCCAAGCGTGCGGCCCTGTCCCCTCCCGTCTCCACTGTTCAATAGCATTAGGAACTGGAGAACCAAGAGAGAGAAAGATGGAGGAATTGGTGTTTAATTGAGTTAATAATAACTTCTGGATGTCATAGCTATTAACCTTGAAATAATGTCGCATTTGAATTAGAGTAATCTGATCGAGCCAGCCTGCTCTCTCTCTCTCTCTCTCTCTCCGTCGAACCGTCTGGTTTCACAGCGCCTCAGAATGGAAAAGGGCGAAACAACCGCTGGTTTTAATTGGCTGGTTCTCTCTGTTTGTCACCATCTAGCGTAACCCTTAGATCTTCCCCTCTACGTCGTGGGTGTAACGGCTGTCGTATAGAGGGGACCATCTTACTAGGGTCAAGACGTGACAGTGGGCTTCAAAGTGCCAGCAGTGGAAGTGATTTAAAACAAGGAAGTGAATTTGAGCCGATCTGAAAAGCACGCGTCTTATAAATAGTTTTCGCAGATAAACTTTATAGGCCTGAAATCAGAATCGATTGGTCTTCCCAAAAAATAATATGGTCAATGTGATAGAACATTTATTTTGATTGGTGATTTTCAAAATGTTTCAAAGTCCCATCTAACAAGCGGCACTGGCCTAGCTGCATTGCTTGCTGTTTGGGGTTTTATTCTGGGTTCTGTATAGCACTTTGTGACATCGGCTGATGTAAAAAGGGCTTTATACATACATTTGATTGATTGATGTGCATGCTAACAAGCAAGCTACGTAGTGCTACGCATCAACAGCCATTGTCAGCCAGTCTAGTAGAGGTTGGAAGCCATGGTGAGCTTCGATGGGTCACTCGTGTCGTGATATCGCGTAGGATTTGCATAAAGTTCAGCTTTCCCCAACTTAAGTCCCGCCCTGTTCAGCTCTCTTGCCCATGGTCCCATCGCTCAACAGTCCCCCTGCCCACTCCGCTTCTCTCGCTTTCCTTTCATTGAAAGTGAATGGCTTCCGATGTTTCACAGCGCAATGCGGCTGTGTAGAATGGCGCCGGAGGAGATGGCTGTTGTTTTACGGGCTCCTAACCAACTGTGCTATTTTGTTTGTTATTTCACTTTGTTTGTAATTTTGTACCTAAAGTGTGCTGCTACCATCTCTTATGACCTAAAAGAGCTTCTGGACATCAGAACAGCGATTACTCACCCCGTACTGGACGAAGATTGTTTTAGTCCGACGCGAAGGATATACCAGGCCCAAATCCCCGTCATTCACGTGAAGAAAAGGCGGAGATACAGAGGGAGAAGGTCGGGGTGCCTTGTTAGGATTCGTAGGCGAGTGAGTAAATCACCACTACCATTGGTTCTATTGGCCAATCACTGGAGAATAAACTGGATGATCTATGGTCGAGACTATCCTACCAACTGGATGTTAAAAACTGTAATATCTTATGTTTCACGGATAATATAGAGCTGGCTGGGTTTTCCGTGCATCAGCAGGACAGAGCAGCTACGTACGTCTGGTAAGATGAGGGGTGGGGGTCTGTGTCTATTTGTCAATAACTGCTATTGAGCGATGTCTAATATTAAAGAAGTCTTGAGGTATTGCTCGACTCATGATAAGCTGTAGACCACACTATCTACCAAGAGTGTTCTCATCTATATTATTCGTAGCCGTCTATTTACCACCACAAACCGATGCTGACACTAAGACTACACTCAACGAGCTGTTTAAGGCCATAAGCAAACAAGAAAATGCTCATCCAGAAGCGGTTCTCCTAGTGGCCAGGGACTTTAATGCAGGAAAACTTAAATCAGTTCTCCCTCATTTCTACCAGTATGTCACATGTGCAACCAGAGGAAAAATAAACTCTAGACCACCTTTACTCCAAACACAGAGAAGCATACAAAGCTCTCCCTCGCCTTCCATTTGGCAAATCTGACCGTAATTATATCCTCCTGATTCCTGCTTACAAGCAAAAACTAAAGCATGAAGTACCAGTGACTTGCTCAATATGGAAGGGGTCAGGTGACGCAGATGCTACGCTACAGGACTGGTTTGCAGACTGGAATATATGATTCATCCAATGGCATTGAGGAGTATACCCCTACCTACCTCGACTAACCTGTACCCCTACCTACCTCGACTAACCTGTACCCCTACCTACCTCAACTAACCTGTACCCCTACCTACCTCGACTAACCTGTACCCCTACCTACCCCGACTAACCTGTACCCCTACCTACCCCGAATAACCTGTACCCCTACCTACCTCAACTAACCTGTACCCCTACCTACCTCGACTAACCTGTACCCCTACCTACCTCGACTAACCTGTACCCCTACCTACCTCGACTAACCTGTACCTCTACCTACCTCGACTAACCTGTACCCCTACCTACCTCAACTAACCTGTACCCCTACCTACCTCGACTAACCTGTACCCCCGCACATTGACTCTGTACCGGTACCCCCTGTATATAGCTCCACATTGACTCAGTACCGGTACCCCCTGTATATAGCCTCCACATTGACTCTGTACCGGTACCCCCTGTATATAGCTCCACATTGACTCTGTACCAGTACCCCTTGTATATAGCCTTGTTATTGTTATGTACTTTTATGATGTTACTTTTTATTACATTTTTTACTTTAGTTTATTTCATAAATAGTTTCTTAACTCTATTCACGGTAAGATCTACACCTGTTGTATTCGACGCATGTGACAAATAAAATTGTTATTTGATTTGTATAGTGTGAACGCACCGTAATACAACCCCAGCAGGGTCACTACCTCTCCCACCTCGATTTTAACCACACACATTTTAAGTTGGACTTGGAAGCACAGTGTTACCAGGCTCTATATGCTGTAGCAGTTGAGCCTGGGGACGATGTTAGAATTACAGTAAAGACAGCTAAATAATGTTCATTTATTTCCAGCATCGGTGGGTCATATATTTTTTTATATCTTGAGCTGATTGGAGTGGAGGAAGGTACTTGGAGTGGAGGACGAGAGCGAGAAGTGGAGAGGAGGAGGATGAGAGAGAGAGAGAGAGAAGTGGAGAGGAGGAGGAAAGATAGAGGAGGAGAGAGAGATGTGGAGGAGGAGAGAGAGAGAGAGAAGTGGAGAGGAGGAGGAAAGAGAGATGAGGAGAGGAGAAGGAGAGAGATAGAGAGGACTGGAGATGAGGAGTGTCTGGTTAGTGTGGTTTCTCAGTCAGCCCACTCAGCAGTCCAGGATCCATGTGATACGTGTTAAAAGGCTGCCTGCCTGCTGCTGTATTTATGGACACGTTCCCCCGTCGCTCTTCCTCTACCCTGGCCAATTCATCTCTCAGCTAAGCTTCAGCACAGATCATTGTGGCTGCAGAGAAGAATGAATGGGAGGTGCCCTCTCGTCTCCTCTCCTCTCCTCTCCTCTCTTTTTTTTTTTTTTTTTTTTTAAGTCATTTAGCAGACGCTCTTATCCAGAGCGACTTACAAATTGGTGCATTCACCTATAATATCCAGTGGAACAACCACTTTACAATAGTGCATCTAAATCTTTTAAGGGGGGGGTTAGAAGGATTACTTTATCCTATCCCAGGTATTCCTTGAAGAGGTGGGGTTTCAGGTGTCTCCGGAAGGTGGTGATTGACTCCGCTGTCCTGGCGTCGTGAGGGAGCTTGTTCCACCATTGGGGTGCCAGAGCAGCGAACAGTTTTGACTGGGCTGAGCGGGAACTGTGCTTCCTCAGAGGTAGGGAGGCGAGCAGGCCAGAGGTGGATGAACGGAGTGCCCTTGTTTGGGTGTAGGGCCTGATCAGAGCCTGAAGGTACGGAGGTGCCGTTCCCCTCACAGCTCCGTAGGCAAGCACCATGGTCTTGTAGCGGATGCGAGCTTCGACTGGAAGCCAGTGGAGAGAGCGGAGGAGCGGGGTGACGTGAGAGAACTTGGGAAGGTTGAACACCAGACGGGCTGCGGCGTTCTGGATGAGTTGTAGGGGTTTAATGGCACAGGCAGGGAGCCCAGCCCAGCCAACAGCTCTCCTCTCCTCTCCTCTCATTGCGTGTCTTCTCATTACTGCAGTAATCATCTTGGTTAGAGTTAAACGGATTAACCATCTTCCTGAGGCCACAAAGTTAAGTCACCTAGCTAACCCTCTAGACTGCTCTAAGGCTGTATCCTAATGGTTAAGTCATGTAGCTAACCCTCTAGACTGCTCTAAGGCTTCGTCCCAAAGGTTAAGTCATCTAGCTAACCCTCTAGACTGCTCTAAGGCTGTATCCTGTATCCTAAAGGTTAAGTCATCTAGCTAAACCTCTAGACTGCTCTAAGGCTGTATCCTAAAGGTTAAGTCACCTAGCTAAACCTCTCTGGACTGCTCTAAGGCTGTATCCTAAAGGTTAAGTCATCTAGCTAAACCTCTAGACTGCTCTAAGGCTGTATCCTAAAGGTTAAGTCACCTAGCTAACCCTCTCTAGACTGCTCTAAGGCTGTATCCTAAAGGTTAAGTCATCTAGCTAACCCTCTAGACTGCTCTAAGGCTGTATCCTAATGGTTAAGTCACCTAGCTAACCCTCTAGACTGCTCTAAGGCTGTATCCTAAAGGTTAAGTCATCTAGCTAACCCTCTAGACTGCTCTAAGGCTGTATCCTAAAGGTTAAGTCACCTAGCTAACCCTCTAGACTGCTCTAAGGCTGTATCCTAAAGGTAAAGTCACCTAGTTAACCCTCTAGACTGCTTTAAAGCTGTATCCTAAAGGTTAAGTCATCTAGCTAACCCTCTAGACTGCTCTAAGGCTGTATCCTAAAGGTTAAGTCATCTAGCTAACCCTCTAGACTGCTCTAAGGCTGTATCCAAAAGGTTAAGTCATCTAGCTAACCCTCTAAACTGCTCTAAGGCTGTATCCTAATGGTTAAGTCACCTAGCTAACCCTCTAGACTGCTCTAAGGCTGTATCCTAAAGGTTAAGTCACCTAGCTAACCCTCTAGACTGCTTTAAGGCTGTATCCTAAAGGTTAAGTCATCTAGCTAACCCTCTCTAGACTGCTCTAAGACTGTATCCTAAAGGTTAAGTCACCTAGCTAACCCTCTAGACTGCTCTAAGGCTGTATCCTAAAGGTTAAGTCATCTAGCTAACCCTCTAGACTGCTCTAAGGCTTCGTCCCAAAGGTTAAGTCATCTAGCTAACCCTCGCTAGACTGCTTTAAGGCTGTATCCTAAAGGTTAAGTAATGTAGCTAACCCTCTAGACTGCTCTAAGGCTTCGTCCCAAAGGTTAAGTCATCTAGCTAACCCTCTAGACTGCTCTAAGGCTGTATCCTAAAGGTTAAGTCATCTAGCTAACCCTCTAGACTGCTCTAAGGCTGTATCCTAAAGGTTAAGTCATCTAGCTAACCCTCTAGACTGCTCTAAGGCTGTATCCTAAAGGTTAAGTCATGTAACCTAACCCTCTAGACTGCTCTAAGGCTTCATCCCAAAGGTTAAGTCATCTAGCTAACCCTCTAGACTGCTCTAAGGCTGTATCCTAAAGGTTAAGTCATCTAGCTAACCCTCTAGACTGCTCTAAGGCTGTATCCTAAAGGTTAAGTCACCTAGCTAACCCTCTAGACTGCTCTAAGGCTGTATCCTAAAGGTTAAGTCATCTAGCTAACCCTCTAGACTGCTCTAAGGCTGTATCCTAAAGGTTAAGTCACCTAGCTAACCCTCTCTAGACTGCTCTAAGGCTGTATCCTAATGGTTAAGTCACCTAGCTAACCCTCTAGACTGCTCTAAGGCTTCGTCCCAAAGGTTAAGTCACCTAGCTAACCCTCTAGACTGCTCTAAGGCTTCGTCCCAAAGGTTAAGTCATCTAGCTAACCCTCTAGACTGCTCTAAGGCTATATCCTAAAGGTTAAGTCATCTAGCTAACCCTCTAGACTGCTCTAAGGCTGTATCCTAAAGGTTAAGTCACCTAGCTAATCCTCTAGACTGCTCGAAGGCTGTATCCTAATGGTTAAGTCATCTAGCTAACCCTCTAGACTGCTCTAAGGCTGTATCCTAAAGGTTAAGTCACCTAGCTAATCCTCTAGACTGCTCTAAGCCTGTATCCTAAAGGTTAAGTCATCTAGCTAACCCTCTAGACTGCTCTAAGGCTGTATCCTAATGGTTAAGTCACCTAGCTAACCCTCTAGACTGCTCTAAGGCTGTATCCTAAAGGTTAAGTCATCTAGCTAACCCTCTAGACTGCTCTAAGGCTGTATCCTAAAGGTTAAGTCACCTAGCTAACCCTCTAGACTGCTCTAAGGCTGTATCCTAAAGGTAAAGTCACCTAGCTAACCCTCTAGACTGCTTTAAAGCTGTATCCTAAAGGTTAAGTCATCTAGCTAACCCTCTAGACTGCTCTAAGGCTGTATCCAAAAGGTTAAGTCATCTAGCTAACCCTCTAAACTGCTCTAAGGCTGTATCCTAATGGTTAAGTCACCTAGCTAACCCTCTAGACTGCTCTAAGGCTGTATCCTAAAGGTTAAGTCACCTAGCTAACCCTCTAGACTGCTTTAAGGCTGTATCCTAAAGGTTAAGTCATCTAGCTAACCCTCTCTAGACTGCTCTAAGACTGTATCCTAAAGGTTAAGTCACCTAGCTAACCCTCTAGACTGCTCTAAGGCTGTATCCTAAAGGTTAAGTCATCTAGCTAACCCTCTAGACTGCTCTAAGGCTGTATCCTAAAGGTTAAGTCACCTAGCTAACCCTCTAGACTGCTCTAAGGCTGTATCCTAAAGGTAAAGTCACCTAGCTAACCCTCTAGACTGCTTTAAAGCTGTATCCTAAAGGTTAAGTCATCTAGCTAACCCTCTAGACTGCTCTAAGGCTGTATCCTAAAGGTTAAGTCATCTAGCTAACCCTCTAGACTGCTCTAAGGCTGTATCCAAAAGGTTAAGTCATCTAGCTAACCCTCTAAACTGCTCTAAGGCTGTATCCTAATGGTTAAGTCACCTAGCTAACCCTCTAGACTGCTCTAAGGCTGTATCCTAAAGGTTAAGTCACCTAGCTAACCCTCTAGACTGCTTTAAGGCTGTATCCTAAAGGTTAAGTCATCTAGCTAACCCTCTCTAGACTGCTCTAAGACTGTATCCTAAAGGTTAAGTCACCTAGCTAACCCTCTAGACTGCTCTAAGGCTGTATCCTAAAGGTTAAGTCATCTAGCTAACCCTCTAGACTGCTCTAAGGCTTCGTCCCAAAGGTTAAGTCATCTAGCTAACCCTCGCTAGACTGCTTTAAGGCTGTATCCTAAAGGTTAAGTAATGTAGCTAACCCTCTAGACTGCTCTAAGGCTTCGTCCCAAAGGTTAAGTCATCTAGCTAACCCTCTAGACTGCTCTAAGGCTGTATCCTAAAGGCTAAGTCATCTAGCTAACCCTCTAGACTGCTCTAAGGCTGTATCCTAAAGGTTAAGTCATCTAGCTAACCCTCTAGACTGCTCTAAGGCTGTATCCTAAAGGTTAAGTCACCTAGCTAACCCTCTAGACTGCTCTAAGGCTTCGTCCCAAAGGTTAAGTCATCTAGCTAACCCTCTAGACTGCTCTAAGGCTATATCCTAAAGGTTAAGTCATCTAGCTAACCCTCTAGACTGCTCTAAGGCTGTATCCTAAAGGTTAAGTCACCTAGCTAATCCTCTAGACTGCTCGAAGGCTGTATCCTAATGGTTAAGTCATCTAGCTAACCCTCTAGACTGCTCTAAGGCTGTATCCTAAAGGTTAAGTCACCTAGCTAATCCTCTAGACTGCTCTAAGCCTGTATCCTAAAGGTTAAGTCATCTAGCTAACCCTCTAGACTGCTCTAAGGCTGTATCCTAAAGGTTAAGTCATCTAGCTAACCCTCTAGACTGCTTTAAGGCTGTATCCTAAAGGTTAAGTCATCTAGCTAATCCTCTAGACTGCTCTAAGGCTGTATCCTAAAGGTTAAGTCATCTAGCTAACCCTCTAAACTGCTCTAAGGCTGTATCCTAAAGGTTAAGTCACCTAGCTAACCCTCTCTAGACTGCGCTAAGGCTGTATCCTAATGGTTAAGTCACCTAGCTAACCCTCTCTAGACTGCGCTAAGGCTGTATCCTAATGGTTAAGTCATCCAGCTAACCCTCTAGACTGCTCTAAGGCTGTATCCTAATGGTTAAGTCATCTAGCTAACCCTCTAGACTGCTCTAAGGCTGTATCCTAAAGGTTAAGTCATCTAGCTAACCCTCTAGACTCCTCTAAGGCTGTATCCTAAAGGTTAAGTCACCTAGCTAACCCTCTCTGGACTGCTCTAAGGCTGTATCCTAAAGGTTAAGTCATCTAGCTAAACCTCTAGACTGCTCTAAGGCTGTATCCTAAAGGTTAAGTCACCTAGCTAACCCTCTCTAGACTGCTCTAAGGCTGTATCCTAAAGGTTAAGTCATCTAGCTAACCCTCTAGACTGCTCTAAGGCTGTATCCTAATGGTTAAGTCACCTAGCTAACCCTCTAGACTGCTCTAAGGCTGTATCCTAAAGGTTAAGTCATCTAGCTAACCCTCTAGACTGCTCTAAGGCTGTATCCTAAAGGTTAAGTCATCTAGCTAACCCTCTAGACTGCTCTAAGGCTGTATCCTAAAGGTTAAGTCATGTAACCTAACCCTCTAGACTGCTCTAAGGCTTCGTCCCAAAGGTTAAGTCATCTAGCTAACCCTCTAGACTGCTCTAAAGCTGTATCCTAAAGGTTAAGTCATCTAGCTAACCCTCTCTAGACTGCTCTAAAGCTGTATCCTGAAGGTTAAGTCATCTAG
This sequence comes from Salmo salar, assembly GCF_965601325.2. NCBI lineage: Eukaryota > Metazoa > Chordata > Actinopteri > Salmoniformes > Salmonidae > Salmo > Salmo salar. The sequence goes on from NC_138295.1 coordinate 92,861,068, forward strand.
CTAACCCTCTAGACTGCTCTAAGGCTGTATCCTAAAGGTTAAGTCACCTAGCTAACCCTCTAGACTGCTCTAAGGCTGTATCCTAAAGGTTAAGTCATCTAGCTAACCCTCTAGACTGCTCTAAGGCTGTATCCTAAAGGTTAAGTCACCTAGCTAACCCTCTCTAGACTGCTCTAAGGCTGTATCCTAATGGTTAAGTCACCTAGCTAACCCTCTAGACTGCTCTAAGGCTTCGTCCCAAAGGTTAAGTCACCTAGCTAACCCTCTAGACTGCTCTAAGGCTTCGTCCCAAAGGTTAAGTCATCTAGCTAACCCTCTAGACTGCTCTAAGGCTATATCCTAAAGGTTAAGTCATCTAGCTAACCCTCTAGACTGCTCTAAGGCTGTATCCTAAAGGTTAAGTCACCTAGCTAATCCTCTAGACTGCTCGAAGGCTGTATCCTAATGGTTAAGTCATCTAGCTAACCCTCTAGACTGCTCTAAGGCTGTATCCTAAAGGTTAAGTCACCTAGCTAATCCTCTAGACTGCTCTAAGCCTGTATCCTAAAGGTTAAGTCATCTAGCTAACCCTCTAGACTGCTTTAAGGCTGTATCCTAAAGGTTAAGTCATCTAGCTAATCCTCTAGACTGCTCTAAGGCTGTATCCTAAAGGTTAAGTCATCTAGCTAACCCTCTAAACTGCTCTAAGGCTGTATCCTAAAGGTTAAGTCACCTAGCTAACCCTCTCTAGACTGCGCTAAGGCTGTATCCTAATGGTTAAGTCACCTAGCTAACCCTCTCTAGACTGCGCTAAGGCTGTATCCTAATGGTTAAGTCATCCAGCTAACCCTCTAGACTGCTCTAAGGCTGTATCCTAATGGTTAAGTCATCTAGCTAACCCTCTAGACTGCTCTAAGACTGTATCCTAAAGGTTAAGTCACCTAGCTAACCCTCTAGACTGCTCTAAGGCTGTATCCTAAAGGTTAAGTCATCTAGCTAACCCTCTAGACTGCTCTAAGGCTTCGTCCCAAAGGTTAAGTCATCTAGCTAACCCTCGCTAGACTGCTTTAAGGCTGTATCCTAAAGGTTAAGTAATGTAGCTAACCCTCTAGACTGCTCTAAGGCTTCGTCCCAAAGGTTAAGTCATCTAGCTAACCCTCTAGACTGCTCTAAGGCTGTATCCTAAAGGTTAAGTCATCTTGCTAACCCTCTAGACTGCTCTAAGGCTGTATCCTTAAGGTTAAGTCATCTAGCTAACCCTCTAGACTGCTCTAAGGCTGTATCCTAAAGGTTAAGTCATGTAACCTAACCCTCTAGACTGCTCTAAGGCTGTATCCTAAAGGTTAAGTCACCTAGCTAACCCTCTAGACTGCTCTAAGGCTGTATCCTAAAGGTTAAGTCATCTATCTAACCCTCTAGACTGCTCTAAGGCTGTATCCTAAAGGTTAAGTCACCTAGCTAACCCTCTCTAGACTGCTCTAAGGCTGTATCCTAATGGTTAAGTCACCTAGCTAACCCTCTAGACTGCTCTAAGGCTTCGTCCCAAAGGTTAAGTCACCTAGCTAACCCTCTAGACTGCTCTAAGGCTTCGTCCCAAAGGTTAAGTCATCTAGCTAATCCTCTAGACTGCTCTAAGGCTGTATGCTAAAGGTTAAGTCGTCTAGCTAACCCTCTAGACTGCTCTAAGGTTGTATCCTAAAGGTTAAGTCACCTAGCTAACCCTCTCTAGACTGCGCTAAGGCTGTATCCTAATGTTTAAGTCACCTAGCTAACCCTCTCTAGACTGCGCTAAGACTGTATCCTAATGGTTAAGTCATGTAGCTAACCCTCTAGACTGCTCTAAGGCTGTATCCTAATGGTTAAGTCATCTAGCTAACCCTCTAGACTGCTCTAAGGCTGTATCCTAAAGGTTAAGTCATCTAGCTAACCCTCTAGACTGCTCTAAGGCTGTATCCTAAAGGTTAAGTCATCTAGCTAACCCTCTAGACTGCTCTAAGGCTGTATCCTAAAGGTTAAGTCACCTAGCTAACCCTCTCTAGACTGCACTAAGGCTGTATCCTAATGGTTAAGTCATCTAGCTAACCCTCTCTAGACTGCTCTGAGGCTGTATCCTAATGGTTAAGTCATCTAGCTAACCCTCTAGACTGCTCTAAGGCTTCGCCCCAAAGGTTAAGTCATCTCGCTAACCCTCTCTAGACTGCTCTAAGGTTAGCGTCCTAAATGACACCCTATTTCCTTTATAGGGCACTACTGTTTACCAGGGCACATACTTTTCCCTGGTCAGAAGTAGTGCACTGTGTAGGGAATATAGTGCCGTTTGGGATGCACAATAAATGTCTGAACTGACACAGGGGAGGTAAGAGGAGAGGGCATTATTCAAACACTCAGGCCTGGACTTGATTGTGAAACAGTCAGTAAATTGTCCATAGTTCCTTTGTAGATTTATATCCAGATAAACATTCACTTCCCTTCACTCTGGCCTCTTCAGCTCTTAAATGTTCTCTCTCTTTGGCTGATTGTAAACAGCCCAGACGTGTGTGTGTGTGTGTGTCTGCGTGTGTGCGTGAATGCATGTGTGTGTGTGTGTGTGTGTGTGTGTGTGTGTGTGTGTGTGTGTGTGTGTGTGTGTGTGTGTGTGTGTCTGCGTGTGTGCGTGAATGCGTGTGTGTGTGTGTGTGTGTGTTGTGTGTGTGTGTGTGTGTGTGTGTGTGTGTGTGTGTGTGTGTCTGCATGTGTGCGTGAATGCATGTGTGTGTGTGTGTGTGTGTGTGTGTGTGTGTGTGTGTGTGTGTGTGTGTGTGTGTGTGTGTGTGTGTGTGTGTGCGTACGTATGTATGTACGTGTGTGTGTAAACCTAGACGTCTGGCTTGCCCTCCGCCTCTGACTTTGTTCATCTGTGGTCCAAGGCCCTGACCTCCTGACTGACAGACAGACAGACCAGACCTAGTCACTGAGTGATGGCCCACACACACACTGAGTGATTTCTCTGGGCCAGGTCAGAAGTAGTGGATATTCAATTTGGGACACAGACTCTGACTGCCTAGACCTGGAGGTGAGGGGGACACTGTCCAGACCAGACCAGACACAGCCTCTGACTGCTCTCCTGAGGCCTGGAGCTGAGGGGTTGAGGGGGGCTTGTCCTTTACATCCTGGCCTGGCTGGCCGGTGGGGGGCTTGTCCTTTACATCCTGGCCTGGCTGGCCGGTGGGGTGCTTGTCCTTTACATCCTGGCCTGGCTGGCCGGTGGGGGGCTTGTCCTTTACATCCTGGCCTGGCTGGCCGGTGGGGGGCTTGTCCTTTACATCCTGGCCTGGCTGGCCGGTGGGGGGCTTGTCCTTTACATCCTGGCCTGGCTGGCCGGTGGGGGGCTTGTCCTTTACATCCTGGCCTGGCTGGCTGGTGGGGGGCTTGTCCTTTACATCCTGGCCTGGCTGGCCGGTGGGGGGGCTTGTCCTTTACATCCTGGCCTTTACACCCCCCCATCCCCCGCTCCCCCCCCCCCCCCCCCCCTCTCTCTCTCTCTGTCTCTGTGTGTGCGCTTGTGTTTGTCTCTCTCACTACAGGCTGTGAGGCCCTGTGGGTTCCTAATGGAATTCCTTGCATTGTTCTGGCAGGGCAGTTTATCAGAGGTTTAATAAAGGGTTGTCTGAGCATGCTGAAACAAAATACAAAAATATGGAATCCTTCCCAAATTGCACCCTATTCCCTATATGGAGCCTTATGGGCTTTGGTCAAAAGTAGTGCACTATATAAGGAATAGGGCTCTGGTCTAAAGTAATGCACTATATAAGGAATAGGGCTCTGGTCTAAAGTAATGGAGTATATAGTGAATAGGGTGCCATTTGGATGCTACCAAAGCCTCCTAGTCACAGGGTCTTATTAGCCGTCATTAAATCCCTCAGACCCTCCCCTCTCTGGTCCTCAGTGGATCTCCTCTGTGTTAACCCTAGTAGCTGGTCTACAGTGGGTCTCCTCTGTGTTAACCCTAGTAGCTGGTCTACAGTGGGGTCTCCTCTGTGTTAACCCTAGTAGCTGGTCTACAGTGGGTCTCCTCTGTGTTAACCCTAGTAGCTGGTCTACAGTGGGGTCTCCTCTGTGTTAACCCTAGTAGCTGGTCTACAGTGGATCTCCTCTGTGTTAACCCTAGTAGCTGGTCTACAGTGGGTCTCCTCTGTGTTAACCCTAGTAGCTGGTCTACAGTGGATCTCCTCCGTGTTAACCCTAGTAGCTGGTCTACAGTGGGTCTCCTCTGTGTTAACCCTAGTAGCTGGTCTACAGTGGGTTCTCCTCTGTGTTAACCCTAGTAGCTGGTCTACAGTGGGGTCTCCTCTGTGTTAACCCTAGTAGCTGGTCTACAGTGGGTCTCCTCTGTGTTAACCCTAGTAGCTGGTCTACAGTGGGTCTCCTCTGTGTTAACCCTAGTAGCTGGTCTACAGTGGGGTCTCCTCTGTGTTAACCCTAGTAGCTGGTCTACAGTGGGTCTCCTCTGTGTTAACCCTAGTAGCTGGTCTACAGTGGGTCTCCTCTGTGTTAACCCTAGTAGCTGGTCTACAGTGGGTCTCCTCTGTGTTAACCCTAGTAGCTGGTCTACAGTGGGTCTCCTCTGTGTTAACCCTAGTAGCTGGTCTACAGTGGGTCTCCTCTGTGTTAACCCTAGTAGCTGGTCTACAGTGGGTCTCCTCTGTGTTAACCCTAGTAGCTGGTCTACAGTGGGTCTCCTCTGTGTTAACCCTAGTAGCTGGTCTACAGTGGGGTCTCCTCTGTGTTAACCCTAGTAGCTGGTCTACAGTGGGGTCTCCTCTGTGTTAACCCTAGTAGCTGGTCTACAGTGGGGTCTCCTCTGTGTTAACCCTAGTAGCTGGTCTACAGTGGGGTCTCCTCTGTGTTAACCCTAGTAGCTGGTCTACAGTGGGGTTTCGTGTCTCTGTTGGTCTAACAAGCATCTTTCCCGGGGCCTCCCCAACCTGCATGACTGATTCCAGCTAGCCAGGCAGGCAGACAGGCAGGCAGACAGGCAGGCAGACAGGCAGACTGACAGGCAGACTGACAGGGTTGGTCCCTTCTGATTTAGAGTTTGTTTTAAGTTTAGGTTTGTCCTCTGCTTTAGACCCTGTCTGTGTATAATGCCTAACAAGCAGCTTGTCTGGGAGGTCCAGAGCTTGTTTGACTGTGTGACTCACTCCACCACTGCCTTGCAGGAAGGGTTTTCCACTCTGTTTTAACCCTTTAAAACCTGATGTGACATATACACTGAGTGTACAAGACATTAGGAACACCTGCTCTTTCCATGACATAGACTGATCAGGTTTGTGTATGTGTGCCATTCAGAGGGACAAGACAAAAGATTGAAGTGCCTTTGAACGGGGTATGGTAGTAGGTGCCAGCTTTGAGTGTTAAGAACTGCAACGCTGCTGTGTTTTTCACACTCGACAGTTTCCTGTGTGTATCAAGAATGCTCCACCACCCAAAGGACATCCAGCCAACGGAAAGCCAGGCGTTGAAAACGAGTCATTTACGAAAGAGGACAAAGGAGGTTGTCACGAGTTGTGCAGAGCAACAGACAGGCTACAGTTAGTCAACTGACAGTCCAGTACAACATTTCTGCCCAAAGACCCATAAAAGAATAAACAGCTCGTTGTACCTTGACACAAATGGGATACGGCAGCTGACAACCTTACAGACTTCCACTTCTTTCAACAACAAAAAAACAAGAAACTGCAGGTTGCAGTGGGCTGAGGAACAAAAACACTGGACACTGGAGAGTTGGAGAAAAAACCATTGTCTGGTGTAATGAATCCTGGTTCCTGCTGTTTCCCGCTGATGGGAGGACTAGGTTATAGAGAAAACCCCATCCGTGCATCCAGCACGCCGCCTGTCAACATTACAGGCCGGTGCGATGCTGTCCGGTGTGTTTTCATGGCACACATTGGGTCCCTTGATAAAAGTGGAACATTATTGCCGATCAGGTGCATCCCTGTCATGGCAGCAGTGTATCCGTCTGCTAATAAGAATAGGATAATGCCCCAATGCCACAAGGCTAAGATTGTACAGGAATGGTTCCATAAACATGCTAGTCAATTCAGCTTACAGCAGTGGCCTGCCCAGTCACCAGATCTCAATCCAATTGGCCATCTGCGGTGGACATAACCAATGGAAAAACTGAAATCTTTCTCCTCTGAATGGTCTCTTACGTTGTTAAAAGGGCGAGTTTCTGAAATGCAATTCATGTAAAATACTCATAAGATGTTCTGAGTACATTTTCAAAGAATAAAATAGATTTTTCTGGCGAAATATAGTCACTGAAAATGTTCGTGCTGTATATGTCACATTGGACATTAAGTGATGCAAACCACACATTTGCAGATATTTTTTTGTACAGCAGAACTGATTTATTCTCAGAAATATGTTATTTGGGGTCTCCTTGGGCAAGGAAAACTGGGTTTCTAAGGGTAAAGTGAAGGTTTAATCTCCTGTATTAGAGCCAGTGTGACTCCCCTGCTAACCAGACAGGGTTTGGTTTACCCTCTGTTTTGGACCTGTATTAGAGCCAGTGTGACTCCCCTGCTAACCAGACAGGGTTTGGTTTACCCTCTGTTTTGGACCTGTATTAGAGCCAGTGTGACTCCCCTGCTAACCAGACAGGGTTTGGTTTACCCTCTGTTTTGGACCTGTATTAGAGCCAGTGTGACTCCCCTGCTAACCAGACAGGGTTTGGTTTACCCTCTGTTTTGGACCTGTATTAGAGCCAGTGTGACTCCCCTGCTAACCAGACAGGGTTTGGTTTACCCTCTGTTTTGGACCTGTATTAGAGCCAGTGTGACTCCCCTGCTAACCAGACAGGGTTTGGTTTACCCTCTGTTTTGGACCTGTATTAGAGCCAGTGTGACTCCCCTGCTAACCAGACAGGGTTTGGTTTACCCTCTGTTTTGGACCTGTATTAGAGCCAGTGTGACTCCCCTGCTAACCAGACAGGGTTTGGTTTACCCTCTGTTTTGGACCTGTATTAGAGCCAGTGTGACTCCCCTGCTAACCAGACAGGGTTTGGTTTACCCTCTGTTTTGGACCTGTATTAGAGCCAGTGTGACTCCCCTGCTAACCAGACAGGGTTTGGTTTACCCTCTGTTTTGGACCTGTATTAGAGCCAGTGTGACTCCCCTGCTAACCAGACAGGGTTTGGTTTACCCTCTGTTTTGGACCTGTATTAGAGCCAGTGTGACTCCCCTGCTAACCAGACAGGGTTTGGTTTACCCTCTGTTTTGGACCTGTATTAGAGCCAGTGTGACTCCCCTGCTAACCAGACAGGGTTTGGTTTACCCTCTGTTTTGGACCTGTATTAGAGCCAGTGTGACTCCCCTGCTAACCAGACAGGGTTTGGTTTACCCTCTGTTTTGGACCTGTATTAGAGCCAGTGTGACTCCCCTGCTAACCAGACAGGGTTTGGTTTACCCTCTGTTTTGGACCTGTATTAGAGCCAGTGTGACTCCCCTGCTAACCAGACAGGGTTTGGTTTACCCTCTGTTTTGGACCTGTATTAGAGCCAGTGTGACTCCCCTGCTAACCAGACAGGGTTTGGTTTACCCTCTGTTTTGGACCTGTATTAGAGCCAGTGTGACTCCCCTGCTAACCAGACAGGGTTTGGTTTACCCTCTGTTTTGGACCTGTATTAGAGCCAGTGTGACTCCCCTGCTAACCAGACAGGGTTTGGTTTACCCTCTGTTTTGGACCTGTATTAGAGCCAGTGTGACTCCCCTGCTAACCAGACAGGGTTTGGTTTACCCTCTGTTTTGGACCTGTTTTAGGTTTTTGTTAGGTTGTGTCTGAAGGAGAAGCAGGGTTTGTCTAGTGTTCAATCATACTGAAGGAGAAGCAGGGTTTGTCTAGTGTTTAATCATACTGAAGGAGAAGCAGGGTTTGTCTAGTGTTCAATCATACTGAAGGAGAAGCATCGTTTGTCTAGTGTTTACTAATACTAAACTGCTTGGAGTAACACTAGGTTGTAAACTGTCATGGTCAAAACATATTGATGCAGCGTTGGCTAAAATGGGGAGAAGTCTGTCTATAATAAAGCGATGCTCTGCCTTCTTAACAACATTATCAACAAGGCAGGTCCTACAGGCCCTATTTTTGTTGCACCTTGACTACCGTTCAGTTGTGTGGTCAGGTGCCACAAAAAAGGACTTAGGAAAATTGCAATTGTCTCAGAACAGGGCAGCACGGCTGGCCCTTGGATGTACACAGAGAGCTGATATTAATAATATGCATTTCAATCTCTCCTGGCTCAAAGTGGAGGAGAGATTGACTTCATCACTACTTTTATTTACGAGAGGTTTTGACATGTTGAATGCACCGAGCTGCCTGTTTAAACTACTAGCACACAGCTTGGACACCAGTGCATAACCCACAAGACATGCCACCAGAGGTCTCTTCACAGTCCCCAAGTCCAGAACAGACTATGGGAGGTGCACAGTACTACATAGAGCCATGACTACATGGAACTCTATGCTAGCAGTAAAATTACATTTAAAAAACAGATTAAAAAAACACCTTATGGAACAGCGGGGACTGTGAAGAAAAAAAAAACATTGGCACAGATACATGCACACACACACACACACACACACACACACACACACACACACACACACACACACACACACACACACACACACACACACACACACACACACACACACACGATAACATACCCACTATACATGGTATGTGGTAGTGGTGGAGTAGGGGCCTGAGGGCCCACAGTGTGTTGTGAAATTTGTGAATGTATTGTAGTGTTTTAAAATTGTATTAACTGCCTTGATTTTGCTGGACCCCAGGAAGAGTAGCTGCTGCTTTGGAAGGAACTAATGGGGATCCATAATAAATACAAATACTGAAGGAAGAGCAGGGTTTGTGTTATGTTTTATCTGGAGGAACAGGGTTTGTGATATGTTTTATCTGGAGGAACAGGGTTTGTGTTATGTTTTATCTGGAGGAACAGGGTTTGTGTTATGTTTTATCTGGAGGAGCAGGGTTTGTGTTATGTTTTATCTGGAGGAACAGGGTTTGTGTTATGTTTTATCTGGAGGAACAGGGTTTGTGTTATGTTTTATCTGGAGGAACAGGGTTTGTGTTATGTTTAATCTGGAGGAACAGGGTTTGTTATGTTTTATCAGGAGGAACAGGGTTTGTGTTATGTTTTATCTGGAGGAACAGGGTTTGTGTTATGTTTTATCAGGAGGAACATGGTTTGTGTTATGTTTTATCTGGAGGAACAGGGTTTGTGTTATGTTTTACCTGGAGGAACAGGGTTTGTGTTATTTTTTATCTGGAGGAACAGGGTTTGTGTTGTGTTTTATCTGGAGGAACAGGGTTTGTGTTATGTTTTATCTGGAGGAACAGGGTTTGTGTTATGTTTTATCTGGAGGAACAGGGTTTGTGTTATGTTTTATCTGGAGGAACAGGGTTTGTGTTATGTTTTATCTGGAGGAACAGGGTTTGTGTTATGTTTTATCTGGAGGAACAGGGTTTGTGTTATGTTTTATCTGGAGGAGCAGGGTTTGTGTTATGTTTTATCTGGAGGAACAGGGTTTGTGTTATGTTTTATCTGGAGGAGCAGGGTTTGTGTTGTGTTTTATCTGGAGGAGCAGGGTTTGTGTTATGTTTTATCTGGAGGAACAGGGTTTGTGTTATGTTTTATCTGGAGGAACAGGGTTTGTTATGTTTAATCTGGATGAACAGGGTTTGTGTTATGTTTTATCTGGAGGAGCAGGGTTTGTGTTATGTTTTATCTGGAGGAGCAGGGTTTGTGTTATGTTTTATCAGGAGGAACATGGTTTGTGTTATGTTTTAGCAGGAGGAACAGGGTTTGTATTAGGTTTTATCTGGAGGAACAGGGTTTGTGTTATGTTTTATCTGGAGGAACAGGGTTTGTCTAGTGTTTTATCTGGAAGAGCAGGGTTTGTGTTATGTTTTATCTTGAGGAACAGGGTTTGTGTTATGTTTTATCTGGAGGAACAGGGTTTGTGTTGTGTTTTAGCAGGAGGAACAGGGTTTGTATTATGTTTTATCTGGAGGAACAGTGTTTGTGTTATGTTTTATCAGGAGGAACATGGTTTGTGTTATGTTTTATCTGGAGGAGCAGGGTTTGTGTTATATTTTATCTGGAGGAACTGGGTTTGTGTTATGTTTTATCTGGAGGAACTGGGTTTGTGTTATGTTTTATCTGGAGGAGCAGGGTTTGTGTTATGTTTTATCAGGAGGAACAGGGTTTGTGTTATGTTTTATCTGGAGGAACAGGGTTTGTCTAGTGTTTTATCTGGAGGAACAGGGTTTGTGTTATGTTTTATCTGGAGGAACAGGGTTTGTGTTATGTTTTATGGAGGAACAGGGTTTGTGTTATGTTTTATCAGGAGGAACAGGGTTTGTGTTATGTTTTATCTGGAGGAACAGGGTTTGTGTTATGTTTTATCTGGAGGAACAGGGTTTGTCTAGTGTTTTATCTGGATGAACAGGGTTTGTGTTATGTTTTATCTGGAGGAACAGGGTTTGTGTTATGTTTTATCAGGAGGAACAGGGTTTGTGTTATGTTTCATTTGGAGGAACAGGGTTTGTGTTATGTTTTATCTGGAGGAACAGGGTTTGTGTTATGTTTTATCTGGATGAGCAGGGTTTGTTATGTTTTATCTGGAGGAACAGGGTTTGTGTTATGTTTTAGCTGGAGGAACAGGGTTTGTGTTATGTTTTATGGAGGAACAGGGTTTGTGTTATGCTTTATCTGGAGGAACAGGGTTTGTGTTATGTTTTATCTGGAGGAACAGGGTTTGTGTTATGTTTTATCTGGAGGAACAGGGTTTGTGTTGTGTTTTATCTGGAGGAACAGGGTTTGTGTTATGTTTTATCTGGAGGAGCAGGGTTTGTGTTGTGTTTTATCTGGAGGAACAGGGTTTGTCTAGTGTTTTATCTGGATGAACAGGGTTTGTGTTATGTTTTATCTGGAGGAACAGGGTTTGTGTTATGTTTTATCAGGAGGAACAGGGTTTGTGTTATGTTTCATTTGGAGGAACAGGGTTTGTGTTATGTTTTATCTGGAGGAACAGGGTTTGTGTTATGTTTTATCTGGATGAGCAGGGTTTGTTATGTTTTATCTGGAGGAACAGGGTTTGTGTTATGTTTTAGCTGGAGGAACAGGGTTTGTGTTATGTTTTATGGAGGAACAGGGTTTGTGTTATGCTTTATCTGGAGGAACAGGGTTTGTGTTATGTTTTATCTGGAGGAACAGGGTTTGTGTTGTGTTTTATCTGGAGGAACAGGGTTTGTGTTATGTTTTATCAGGAGGAACAGGGTTTGTGTTATGTTCTATCTGGAGGAACAGGGTTTGTGTTATGTTTTATCTGGAGGAGCAGGGTTTGTGTTATGTTTTATCTGGAGGAGCAGGGTTTGTGTTGTGTTTTATCTTTAGGTTTTCTTTAGCTTCATGTTTGTGTTCTGTCTTGGAGGAGTACTGTAGCAGCAACCTTGTATTTTTAACAGGGCTGGGTGTTGGTTTAAAGCCTGTTCGGGACAGGAGATTACTGGGTGTAGCCCTCTGGAGGGGGTGAGGCGGTGGGAAGGCCAGACAGACGTACAGTAGGAAAGGGTGCGACGTCACGGTATTCACAGGCACAGCAGAATGTGATAGGTTGGGAGGTAGGTCAGGGCTAGTAGCAGACGGCAGTATTGGGAGAGAATGGAGGTTGGTGGAGAGGTTAGCTCACAGGCAGGAAGTACTGCAGGGAGGCAGGGGGAGGGGTAGTTAGCTCACAGCAGCATTGGATCTTGAGAACGACTACAGAAATAGAAGAAGAAAGGAGAAATACTATGGTACTGCTCTCAGAGGAGAAGACGGGTACTGCATATCCTGTATCAGAGCTTTACATGAAGCCTGGCAAGACATGTTACACGATGTGTGTAAATCTTACTACTCACTCACAGCTGTGGGGTGTTCAGTGTCACCTCACACGTCAGACGACCCTTGACCATTTTGAAAGTCCCCTCTGACCCTGACAGGTTCTAATAGGACAGGGGTCAAGGGTGGTGGCAATGGGGGGAGGCAGACAGGGGAACAGTCTGACAACTTGATGGGAGACAGACCCACTGAACAGGAAGGTACTCAGATAGACAGACACACTGAACAGGAAGGTACTCAGATAGACAGACACACTGAACAGGAAGGTACTCAGATAGACAGACACACTGAACAGGAAGGTACTCAGATAGACAGACACACTGAACAGGAAGGTACTCAGATAGACAGACACACTGAACAGGAAGGTACTCAGATAGACAGACACACTGAACAGGAAGGTACTCAGATAGACAGACACACTGAACAGGAAGGTACTCAGATAGACAGACACACTGAACAGGAAGGTACTCAGATAGACAGACACACTGAACAGGAAGGTACTCAGATAGACAGACACACTGAACAGGAAGGTACTCAGATAGACAGACACACTGAACAGGAAGGTACTCAGATAGACAGACACACTGAACAGGAAGGTACACAGACAGACAGACAGACAGACAGACAGACAGACAGACAGACAGACAGACAGACAGACAGACAGACAGACAGACAGACAGACAGACAGACAGACAGACAGACAGACAGAACACACTGAACACACTGAACACATTAACAATAACATGGAGTGGGAGAGACCTTATTGTGGATCACAATATGGATTAGCTTAGCATGCAATCTCCTCAGGTCATTTACCCTGACCTGAAACACCCTTAACCTTCTGAGACAGATTTCGCCGCAAATAGGTGAAAACTTTTTCATGCTTATTGGGCAAATAGGGAAATATTTCCTGAACCATCAGTAACGCTGAATTCTCACAGGGCTTTCGGCCCGGTGTGTGTGTGTGTGTGTGTGTGTGTGTGTGTGTGTGTGTGTGTGTGTGTGTGTGTGTGTGTGTGTGTGTGTGTGTGTGTGTGTGTGTGTGTGTGTGTGTGTGTGTGTGTGTGTGTGTGTGTGTGTGTGTGTGTGTGTGTGTGTGTGTGTGCGTGCGTGCGTGCGTGCGTGCGTGCGTGCGTGCGTGCGTGCGTGCGTGCGTGCGTGCGTGCGTGCGTGCGTGCGTGCGTGCATAAAGAGTTAAACAATCAGCACTATTCGATTTTTTGTATAATAGCAGTGGGAGTAGATAGATTAGGTCTCTATCCTAAATAGCACCCCTATTCCCTTTATAGTGCACTACTTTAGACCAGGACACTTATGGCTCAGGTTAAAAGTAGTGCACTATAAAGGGGAAAGGGTGCCATTTGTGACGCATATATGTAGTCAATATGTAGCTGGAGGCCTACTGGAGTCCTCCAGCTCCAGTAAGGCCTCTGACCCCTCTCTGCTGGGAGTAGGGTCCCCGTCGTACAGGGTCAGGGCTTAGAGGTCAGGGGTCAGAGGTTAAGGGGTTGACTAATCCATTACTCAGCCAAGCAGGAAAGGACATAACCGAGGGTGTTTAGACTGTTTCCTGTTGTAAACGTTCCCAGACCAGAGCTTGAATGGTCAAGGTGCATATTAGATGTGGGAATTCAGATATGACATCATTGTTTTAGCACTACCCACTCGGTGGTGTGACTGAATCTCCCAGGGATGTTGTAGGGAGTTTTAAAGCGTGTCCAATCAAAGCCCTGCTCACAGGTATAAATATCACCGAGATGGACGTGGGAATTTAGGGTCTGTAGGGTTTAGTGGTTCATGTTCTGTCATCTGTTGGAGTCGTTTTATACAGCACTCCTTCCCCTCATTCCACTGTGTAGCTTTATACAGCACTCCTTCCCCTCATTCCCCTGTGTAGCTTTGATTCTTCTTCTGCAGCTGCTCCATGACGGTTCATTGTCACCACTGTGTGTAATCAGGAAAATGTTATCTTCCCACAGGAACAGTTGAAGATGCTCTAGAGGTCGTCAAAGG